>NC_056743.1:926653515-926896827 GCF_019279795.1 Protopterus annectens | reverse complement strand
CCCAGGGGGGGTTTTCTTTCCCCAAGGCCCAAAAAAGCTGTATATTTCTATGTATTTTGGTGAGACATTTGAAACCTTCCACCTCTGAGAGAGGTGTCAGGACAACATTAATATTTGTTGTACAGCCAATTGTAATTAACAGTTTAGATGTCCAGTGGACATGTCTGCGACATGGACAGCTATGTATGGGGCGTAATTTTTTTGTGGGACAGAGTGCCCTTTTTTTTTTTTACAGGTGAGAGTGGTATGACAGGTGAAGGAAGTCGGTAAAGCTGGGGAGGTAGGTTAACAGACAAGACAGACAAGACGCATACAGGGACGGTGTATGACACACGTGGGGTTACACAATTGACGGGACGGAGGTTGGGATATCCGAGATGCACGAGCCCACAGATGGCAACAGTGGAACTGATATCCCCACCCATAGGCAGTTGCCACTGTTCCTTCACAGCCCAGGACGGGGCTGTGCTGGGGGCTGTGTAGGCGGGGCAACGGCCGGGGCCGTTAGCTGTGCCACACGAGCCTCGAGCTGGCGTAGGGGTCCAAGAACAGTGTCACAGACCGGACACCGCGGAGGGTGAGTGGGCTAACCCCTCCGGCCACACTTGCAGAGGGGACGGGCCCCATCCCCTGCAGCGCTTCCACCCGAAGGTGGCACAGGGCCACCGGAGGGTCCGCCTGGGCACTAGTGCCAGGTGCAGTCACCAGCTGAGGTGGGAGAGGTGGGTCCGCTGGGACCTGCCTTCCCAAGCGTTCTAGGTTTGTGAGTAGTTATGTTAGTTTGGGTTAGTGGCATTTTATTCCATTCAGATTAGTTGTAACAGCATGCATTGGTATTCCCATCAAACAAACACCCAGATATGAACACCATTGAACAAGGGGCATATCAATATCACATGCATTATTTGAACAGCAAAACACAGTCAAACGACATGCAGGGTTGATTAATGGCAACAGGCCATCGTATTTGCAGGTATGAACAGGGCACATGCACGAACAGACATGCATATATGTTTGGAACGGACAAATGTCCATGATTAATGAAATGTTCACATACCATTATTTAGTGGATGTTGTTATATGGAATTACAGGGTTGGGTGGGGATAGAAAGTGATGACACATTCATATGTTAAACATTGATTCACATTTATCATAGATACACAATTAAGTTGAGGCTGATGTTTCAAAATAATCTTTATTTGACTGTCATGCTACACCTGTTACACATACATCACTATCCTACTTATTTTGAATTTGATCAGATACATCATCCTGCTACACTTTGATGACAGGACAGGGGACAACTATGGCTGTTTAGTCTGTCAGATAATCATTCATTCTATCTGCAAATTGTTTACTGTTATCACCATATACAGATTTTGAGCTAGACATTCAGATTCAGACACACTGAAATCAGTTTGGGATGTTAATTTGTACTTCCCACATGCATTTAGTTCTGTAAAACACACTGAGGCTTATATATTCAGGGGTTATTACTACTTTATTTATTCATACATGAGCATTTCTGTCACTCTCATACATTCTGCAACTTCACAGTTCAGGTTGGCACTTCTAGGCTTTGTTCACATATTAGACCTGTGGTGATTCAAACACTTTCCAACAGCCTCACTTCTGTCATGATTCAGCATTTCAACAGGGGATATATCTCACATGTGACTACCTCAGATTCTGAAGCTGTACTCTTGAGACTATACTGCAGGTTACAGTATATTTAATTAATGATGGGACATCTGTATTACAGCACTGTTTAATTCTATCAATTATATTTCCAGTTACACTTGCATACTGATGAACTTGTTGCAGCCATACCTGCAGACGTTCAATTCCTGCTTGCACATTATATTACTTTTAATCAATACACTGCACTGTTCTGATACATGGTACATAATAATATTTATTTACAAGTACTGGGTGGGGTTACTAACCTGCATGGTGGCGCCGCACCAGCCTTCTGGCGTGCATCTCAACATTCGCAGAGCGGACACCTGCAGCTGTAATACAAAGGGAATAATATTGGACTACACATCTCCATGGTATCAGCTGGTTGAAATCCTTACATACATGGGTAAAATGTGACTTACTCAGTAGTGGGGCGTTGGGCATTTGCGGGCCTCCTGGATCCAACGGTTCAATTGGTCCTGCTTGCGTCTCTTCAGGTCCGCATGGTGGTGACGGACCTGCTCACCAGTGCGTGGAATGCCAGTAGCACTGGTCAGCTCACGAGCCAACTGGTCCCACGCCTCAGCCCTATATACTCCCCATGAGACCTGGCCCTGCATGAGTTGGGCCTCGTGATTATGGACAAGGAGCCAGACCATGTATCTGGACTCCTCAACGCCCAACGCTGTGCTCGAAAGCAACGTCCCTCACCTACTCCACTCATGCTGACTGCAAGTCTGTTCTACAATCAGTTATGCTGTGTATTCCCGCCTATGGGGCTTATATATGCCGCTTTTCCGCACATTTCTCTGATTGGCCGTTTGGAATTGTATCTACTTCACTGAAAATGCTTTCTCATGCTCCATTCTGGGTTTTATCCCATATATATGCTATTTCTGCTTTTCTAGGTATTGCTGTCATGGCTTGGTGGTTTAGTTCCTTGACTCTAGTGCATGGTATCCTGGGTTCGAATCTGGCAACTGCTTTTTGCTTTTCCTGACAGAAATGAGTTGAAGACCTGTCAATCAAACATGCCAAAAGCACTTTTAAGCACTTTAAACCTGTTCTGCGCTCGTTTGCGCGGAGGTAACGCATGCGCACTGGCAGTTAGCTTGTGGGAGCGGCGCGCAAACGGTGTGCGCTGGGATAAATCTTAATTGGCTAGTGACACACATGTTCAGCTAGTTGCACACAGTTTCAGCCTGTTTACCCACTGCTTGGCAACGGGCACGCAGTTTGCAGCTTTTTAAACACTACTCAGCTACGGGCACTCTGTCTCACGGCAGCTTAGCTATCAGTACATTTCTGACTATTTTTATTCTTATGTTACTTCAAAATATATGCTCTATTTCATTCCATTTTACAAAAGGGAATACATTTACATTTGTACAATACTGTCAGGGGGCTTTTTAGTGCTTATTTACAAAAAAAAAAAAAAGGTTGTTGTAGGGGCTCGAACCCTGCCTGCCTACTCATAGGGCGGGTACTCTACCACTAAGCTATTATTTCTTGGCTTACTTTGCATATTTAGTTCTTATATCCTTTTCCACTGACTGCTAACTGTGATTGCGCTAGTAGCGCACACAGTAGCAAACATTTACGGGGTTTAACAAAAAAAAAAAGGTTTTCATTTACTTTTATGACATCTCTTCACTTTATACACTGATGGCCAGTCGGGGCATGTGTTGTATAGCGTGTTTATTCACATTTTCATGGCCTTTCTCGTGGCTGTTTACTTTCAGCCATTCTAGTTTTCCGGGGGCGTGTCCACTTGCAGAGCTTAGCCTACAGACACGCCCCCTACTCTCTTACACGGACCGTGTAAGAGTTACTAGTGTGATTCAGCATGCCTCATGCACCTCATGCATATGCATGACATGCTGACATCACACAGTTTAACTGCAGCCTCCGTGTAAGAGTTATAACTCTTACACGGAGGCTTCCTGAATCTGGCCCACTGTGTTAGTGATTTTGGTGGCTGTAAAGTGGTGTAGCCAAGAATATCAGTTTCATACTAAAAAAAGCCAGAAAACTGCCTGGAAGGAAATCCTGTCTGCCTAAATGAAAACATTTCTAGTTGAACTAGTAAAAAGAAGTTTACAGCTCACTTTGCATAGTGATGGAGATGTTTGTTTATATTTGTTTACCAGGATAGTGCACAGATAAATGTTGAACAATTTCAGGCTCAGCCCAGTTGAGTTGCTTCATCTCTTTCACTTATGTCTGGAATAATTCTAAGTTAATATGTATTTGTTTGCTGTTTTATACTGGTCTTCAGTTTTGAACAACTAACCAGTTACCTTGTATCATAAAACACTTTTTTTTTATGGAGAGCGTCACTTTAGACTTCCTCTGTGTTTCCATTTGCTAGTGTGTTAACTTTGTTAAAGAAAAAATAATTTTAGGCCCAGTTGAACTAGTAACTGCCACAGACCTGTTTTTGTTCTGAAAAACTTTGCTTTAGGGAATAACTTTTGTAGTGAGAACTTGTGAGCTTCATGTCTATTTTTCCAAGCATGGTAATATGCAGTGCCCGATTTGGATAGACTGCCTTAAATAATTATGCTAAGACAGTGATGGCAAACCTATTGGGTTTGGCGTGTCAAAAATTCGGAAAATGCCTAACTTGACTCTGCTTGCATGTCACCCCCCCCCCCCCCAAAAGAAAAAAAGAAAAAAAATTAAATAAGTAATAAAAATAAATAAAACGGCATGGCTGTCAATACATCAGGGATAAATCTCAACAGAATCAGGGACAAATCTAGAAATGAGACATGGACAGTTTAAAACTACTAGTACTATTAATGTGAGACACTGACAGAAAAAATGAATGTGAATTATTAGTCTATAAATCTAATTATTGTCATTAAGTTTAAAAAGCTGCCAGTTGTAGGAGGGATTAAGAGGGACAGTTGAGAGGAATGTAAAGCAACAAACTCCTAGAAATGCGGACTACTTTGCCTTTGCAGAAGTGTAACCACAAAGAGAAAATAATGTGTGCACTGCCCTTTGCAGACTCTATTGAGAAAGTATACTGAAATAGTCTTTGAGATTAATAACTTCCTTACCTCTGCAGCAGTGTTGTTGAACTGGCTCCTGGTACAAAATAATTCAATGCACTTCACACAAGCAACAAATGCAAAAAACAGTTTCTTTGGTAACTCGGTTGTTGGGGAATGCTGGTGTGTCACCCAAAGTGTTGTGGCATGTCACCTTTGACACGCGTGTCATAGGCTCGCCATTACTGTGCAGAGGTATTCTTATCCTTTGGTTTGACTTGGTCTTACATGTTGTGAGTTATAACTAAGGAAAATAAAGACAGTGAGATTGTTCTGTGCTTTGGCTGTGCATAGGCAACTCAGGTATTATATTGACAGAAGTGATGCAAGATAGAGTGTTCATTTATTTCATGCAAGGTATTCATGCACTTATAAAACCGTCTTGATTTGAATGACTGTCTCACTGTAGCATTTTTTTTTATATGTGTGGCAAGACATTGACAGGAGTAATAAAAAGTTACCCCACAAGGGTGGCCTATTACTGTTGCTGTCTTATTGTATGTCTGTACCCAAGACTTCTAAAGAAATCGGACATCACAGTAGCTTCATAGCTCCACAGTCTATGTGGAGTTTCTTCATGTGCTATGTCTTCCTTCCAGAATATATGCACCCTATATAGGGAGAAATTAATTTCATCAAATTTGTTTGATAAGTCCCATTTAATTGGGAGCTTTGTCATTTCTACTACTGGTGTAACTTTAGAATTGATGATAATAGGTAAGGAGGTGGGGGTTAAAGCCCACCTACATGGGGGTGGAGGTGAAAGACTCCATTTAAAAATTGCCTCTGTGTAACACTGGAACTGGAAAAGACAGCAGTCAGTCTCATTTAAATGGAGCTTTTATCAAATACTTTTTGTTCTCTCTTTTTAACAAAAATGGCATGCACATATATTATCCCTTGCCATTGTGACTGAAAAGGTCCTACTAACCAGCCCACATACTTGGTTAATAAATGATAACTGAGTAAATCCTTAGCACTATTACATGGACTTGCATCCACACATTTTTTCAGTCTTTACAGTCTGGACCACATTAAAGGGACAGAGTAATATTTACAAGGGTGGCGTATATTTCAATTTAGATTCCAGCACATCACTGGTTGCATGGCACATGGAAGTAAAGTTTTTACTATGATCAAGAAGGCCTGGGATTTGCAAGTGACCGGTGCACTGAAGGAGCTGACCAGGGAGAAAAGGAGTGAGTGGCCAGCATTGACCCACCTATCCATAGGAGAAGGAGGCAGTGCAGTGTTGGACAGAAATGTGCATAGCTTGTAACATATGAGCCGGGGCATGTGCTTGGCTTTGCAAAGCTGTGTATATGTGGGGAGAGCCTTCTTCAGCTTGTGTGGAATTATGCACACTCCTAGGGTAATGCATTGCAAGTCCTTAAGTCTGGAAGTGTACATATCTGCTGCTTGGGATGGGGATAAAGCACAGAAGATGGGGGGAAAAAACTTTCATGACTACCTGTATAATGGGCATGCCATGAATGGTCTTCATCACAGTGATGGAGAGCAAATGAACTGAGATTACTGTGGAAAATAGATGGTTGGTAGACACAGGGGTCAGAAAAAAAGAAAGTAAAATATGAGAGTGCATCTCCGTGCACAAAATAAATAATGTATTTTTTTTAAAAATGTATGCCTTTCTCTACATTTGGTATGTCTACTGTAATTTAGGGACTGCCCTAAATTGGGTGTACAGTTATGTCGCAGAAGTTTATACTTATTGGGTATGGTTGTGTTTTTGGCTCTTGCTAGAAAAACCTGAAAAAATGGTGTGATAAATATTTGTTTCTATAGGGAGTGTCATGTACCACTGTTAATAACTGAACCATTATGAGACCGGTGTTGTGTGTCCACCAGCAGAATGTATTGCTTTCTTTAAGAAACAGGGCAGTGTGGAATTAATAAAGGGTAGCTGAAATCTAATTTGTAATAATGCTGCAGGTGTCAGTCTGTTTCTCTCTGCCCCTCTTACTGTTTAGACAGTAAGTTCTTGGGGTGTTCACCTCAAAATGTATCGTTTTACAATAAAAGATTTGCTCTCTTTCATACTACTTGTACAGTGCTTCAATATCAATTATGTAATACCTTTTTCTGTTTCATTAAACCTTTGTGCAATTTTGCTGTTTTCCTCAGCAGGGCCCATGCATATCTGTGTTCCTCCATCACACCATGCTAAACCAGTATTCAAAAGTTCAATCTGTGGAAGATTCATTGCCCCAGTGATGGGCATTTGCTTCAACTGTACAGCCTCAGTGAGTGTCATACTGCCTCAGGTTCTTGATTTGCCATTGGTTCAGTAATATTACCTTTGAAAAATGCCCAGACAGACCATCCACTGTCATTCTAACCCCTGGAAGAAGACTTTGACCATGTGTCATATTTTTAACAGAGACTGTCTAATGTTGAGCACTGTTTGGCCTATGAAAGGTCAAGAAAGCTGTAACATCATAGTTATAAATATTAAACATGCCGTTAATTTGGATACCTCCCAACCTAAACCATTCAGGAAGCTGGTAGTACTTCTTGTTGTCCATCCACAGAACAAGAAATCTAGGATTATGGAGATGTTTGGGAAGCAAGTGCACATGTCCCAGACACTGCCTTTGAAGATGCTGAAATATTTAACCTACATAATGTATTTCCATTTGGAAGTCACTGCTGAAATGCACTGCTTGGTTGTGAAGTTACCAGATGGGCCAAATAAAAAGACTCTTAAGCCTGAATCTGTACCCCTTCCAGTCTAAAAATATACATGGTCCGTTTTCTGTATAATATGACCATGGACTCAGCCAAAGTGGCAGCAGCTGGCATCTCAGTTCTACAGTATGCATGACAACATCTCACTGATTTTGCAGCAGGTATGATGGTAGCATTCTGTGTCTTCTCCCTTTTTGGGACCACCCCTGTTTGGTGAGGAAGTTGGAAGGGCACCTTAAAGTACTGAAAAAGCAGGGCAGCACACTGAAAGTTTTCAGTTTTTGAAGTTCCTTTCATCATAGAGGTCTGTTCCTAAGACACAGGGGGATCAGTGTGGAATTTGGTTTCAATGAAGGGCACAGCAAAATCACCTAGAGGCAAGAACCATGGAAGAAAAAAAAAAACGCATGGAAGTAGATGTTGCTGTTGCATAGCAATCCCATGGGTGGACAGAAGTGCTCTTGAAGGGTTCCCTGACTGAAAATTAAGGGAAGGATGAATATCCCTTCATTAGGAGGAGTGTTAGATGGGACAGAAACATCGTATCCTGAGGATGTAAATTTATCTTTTATCATATAGCCCCCAAAACCTAAGTTCCTGCTTGATGGTTCTGTACCATTAGAGAAATGGATAGAGCAGGAGGGTGTACTTCCTAGATGGAGAGAGACATCCAAGAGATCCCACCAGACCAGAGAGGTCATGGATACTACTCAGAATTATTTTTGGTGTCAGAAAAAAGGCAAAGAACTTCAGGCCCATCCTGAATCCTAGCAGCTTAGCCTACTGTATTGTAAAAGAAAAAATGTAAGTAGTCTTGGTGCAGACAGTCCTTCTATTTGGCTCAAGAGGCAATTGGATATGCTGTTTGGGCAGCCAGGATACCTACCTGCACATAAAACGGCCAAGTAATCCAGGAGTTATCTTTGCTTCTGGTTATGAAACAGTCATGATCATTTCAGAAGCCTGCCCTTTTGTCTCATCACTGCCCCCTCCCCCTTCTTGGTTGTTCACCAAGTGCATGGCAGTGATGGTTGCACACAAGAGATTACTAGTGTGCAAGATCTTTCCATAACTGGAAAATAGGCAGCTTGCTTTTCCATTGCCTGGCCAGCTGGTCCAGTAAACACAGTCTATGACCAGGGTCTTCAGTCTCCTGGGTATCATGGTCACTACTACAAGTCACATCGTACTCTCTCCCAGTTAATTGTCTTCTTCAGATATACTTAGGCTTTACAAGCCCTGGTATCCGTTCTGCCAGGGAGAAAGACCTTGATCTTCCAGCCCTCCTTTTGC
Source organism: Protopterus annectens (assembly GCF_019279795.1). Lineage (NCBI taxonomy): Eukaryota > Metazoa > Chordata > Ceratodontiformes > Protopteridae > Protopterus > Protopterus annectens. The sequence continues at coordinate 926,888,085 of NC_056743.1, read as the reverse complement.
AGTACAGAGGTGGGACAAATGAGCACATCTTCAGAATATTGGAAAATGAAGGCAGCAAAACATAGTGCCACAAAACTTTTTGCATATGAGACTTTTGCACAGGATGCTTCACATACATTGTTGGTTATATAAGCAGTTGATGCCTGCTTGCACCTGCATTGCATAGTCATTCAGGAAACATTTTGCTTGGCAATTTATTTCCCCCAACATGCCTTAAGCATACAGTTCCAACTGCCACTCTCTTTGACATTGCTTACCACTGATGTGTCTGCCCTAGAGTGAGGAGCACTAAAGGGCAGACTTGCCCACAGAAACTTCAGTTGCACATTAGTGTTGTGTAAATTTAGGTGTTGCTCCTGTCTATGTTTGCCTTGTAAAACCTTCTTCTCCAAGAGCCATTAGGTGTCTATACAGACAACATGGTTGTTAGGTACATCAAAAAAAAAAAACACAGTCCATTCCTCTATGTAGAGAAGTCATGAAGGTGTGGGACTGGGCAGTACCTCACAGTCTCTTCCCAATGGAAGCTAACATCCTTGGGGTGACCAGTGTGCTTAATCCATTAATTCACAGGCTTAACCAGACCCTACTTCTTCCACACAAATGAACCCTAGGCTAGAAAACAGTGAGCAGGATATTCAGAAGTTGGAACCAACTGATGATAGAACTCATTGCAGCACCATCAAATGTGAAATGTCCCAACTTTTACTCCCTTATTCAAGTGCAAAGTAAAAAGATGAGGGATGTGCTGGTACAGATGTGGCCTAAGAATCATCTGTACTTCTACTCACAAACTTCTCTGTGAAAACCATCCAGAACATCCAAATGTTGAAATTCAAGCTGATTTAGTGCTCTCTGTTGGCACACACACTTGTGGTTTCCACAGCTGAGCCCCAGCACACTAGAAGTGCTTCTCGAGCTTAATACCCTTTATAGAGTTACTCACCCTTCTAATTAGCCTCATCCTGACATAACCACCCACATACTTTAAGTATGGCTTCTACAGTTCCAGTTGTTGCAGTAGACTTGGTAGACCTTTTTGAACAAAGCTTTGGTTACTCCAGTATTAAAGTCCATCTGGCCATCTTTTGATTTTTCACCAAAATCACTACATACCCTCCTTAGCTACAGTAGTGGCCAGTAAGTCCTTTTTGAATGGGACATTCTGTTTGAGACAACAAGTTAGAAACCGAGGACCACTGTGGAATCTTTCTGTCATCCTAGAAGTACTGTGACAGTATCCCTGTTTGAACCCGAGACTAAAACAGATCTCAGGTATTTGTAATGGAAAGTTACTTTTCTTGTGGCTGCTGTGCCAACAAGAAAAGTTTCATAACCACAGGCTGTCTTGATCAACCCTGCATACTTAATCCTTGCAGCACCTTTTTCACTGTATGGATCTACACAAAATGTTAAGTTGCCACATCAGTAAACTCAAACATATTAGAAGGAGCCACTGGCTGTTCATATCATTTACACCTGAGAGGAAAGACTTTCAGGTATTCAGAGTAGTTCTAATTAGCATATTAAATTGTATAAAATTATGTTACAGCAAGGGAGGCTTTACCCAGGGCCCATTCTACTAGGACAGTGGCTGTGTCAACCATCTTAATGAGAAATGCATCAGTGGATGATGTTTGCACAGTGACCACTAGATCAAACCTCAGCACTTTCACTAAACACTCTAAACTAGACTCATATTTAGGGTAAAATCCTCATTTGGGACTGTTGTCAGAGGGATGCTTGTGCAGCTAGATCATTCAGTATACAGCTGGGGGACTCTGTGTATCTGGTACTAGAAATGGACCACTTCTTACCAATTGCATAAGCTATGTACCTAACTTAATGCTAGATCTGCAAAAATGTATCTAAATTTGGTAACAATACCCACCCAACCCTTCCCACATTGAAGCATTAAGCTTCCAGCCAGTCTCTAGCTCTCCTGTCCTTGCAGTCCTGCATCTGATCTGAGCGCATAGTCCTACCACCATTTCTCCACTCCTTCTTCCTGTACCCTTTTCTAACCAGGGGAATTCTCAGGTTCTATCTGGACAATGGAACCTCAGGACTTGTGCCTTGATGCCCTCTGTTGATGGCAGTGAACTCACAAGCTCAAGCTCCTCCCTGCCTGTAATCCCTTGATGTGATGCTGCTAATTCTCCAGATCTTGTTGCCCCCATTCTGATGATGATGATGATGACTCCAAACAACTCGAGCAGAAAATAGTGAGTATCAGAGTAATTTTGGACAGTTGAGTGCACATTTCTTGATATACAGTGGATATAAAAAGTGTACACACCCCTGTTAAAATGCTAGGTTTTTGTGATATAAAAAAATGAGACCACAATAAATCATTTCAAAACTTTTGCCACCTTTAATGTAACCTATAACCTGTACAGTTCAATTGAAAAACAAACAAATCTGTTAGGAGAAAAAATATAAAAAATAAAAATCATACAATAAGCTGGTTGCATAAGTGTGCACACCCTTAACTAATACTTTTTTAAAACATCTTTTGATTTAATCACAGCATTCAGTCTTTTGGGTAGGAGTCTAACAGCATGGTACCTCTTGACTTGGCAATATTTGCCCACTCTTCCTTGCAAAAGCTCTCCAAATCTATCAGATTGCGAGGGCATCTCTTGTGCACAGCCCTCTTTGGGTCACCCCACAGATTTTCTTTTGGATTTAGGTCTTGCTCTGGCTGGGCCATTCCAAAACTTTAATTTTCTTCTGCTGAAGCCATTCTTTTGTAAATTTGGATGTACGCTTGGGATCATTGTCATGTTGAAAGGTGAAATTCATCTTCATCTTCAGCATTCTAGCAGACGCCTGAAGGTTTTGGGCCAAAAGTGACTGGTATTTGGAAATGTTCATAATTCCCTCCACCTTGAATAAAGCCCCAGTTCCAGCCGAAGAAAAGCAACCCTAAAACATGATACTGCCACCGCCATTCTTCACGGTGGGGATGGTGTTCTTTTGATGGTGCGAAGTGTTGTTTTTGCTCCAAACGTACCTTTTGGAATTGTAGCCAAAAAGTTTAACCTTGGTCTCATCAGACCGCAACACATTTTCCCACATGCTTTTGGGAGACTTGATGTATTGTTTTGCAAATTTTAGCTGGGCCTGGATGTTTTTCTGTGTAAGAAAAGACTTCCGTCTTGCAACCCTACCCCATAGTCCAGACATATGGAGAATACGGGAGATTGTTGTCACATGTACACAACCAGTGCTTGCCAGAAATTCCTGCAACTCCTTCAATGTTGCTGTAGGTCTCTTGGCAGCCTCCCTGACCAGTTTTTGCCTTGTCTTTTCATCAATTTTGGAGGGACATTCAGTTCTTTGCAACATCATATTTTCTCCACTTTTTGATGACTCTCTTCCAAGGTATATCCAATGCTGTGGAAATGTTTTTCTACCCTTGTCTTGACTGATACCTTTCAACACTGAGATCCCTTTGATGCTTTGTAAGCTCTGTGTAAACCATGGTTTTTGCTGTAGCAGGCAACTGAGTAAATGTCAGGAAAATCCTACTAGGACAGCTGAACTTTATTTGGGGTTAATCAGAGTCTCTTTAATTGATGGCAGGTGTGTACCCAAGAAGACTGAATGCTGTAATTAAATCATAAGGTGCTTCAACAAAGTATTAGTTTAAGGGCGTGCATACTTGTGCAACCAGCTTATTGTACGTTTTTTTTATTTTTTTTTATATTTTTCCCCTAACAGATTTATTTTTCAATTGCATTGTACAGGTTATAGGTCACATTAAAGGTGGGAAAAATTTTGAAATGATTTATTGTGGTCTCATTTTTTTATATCACAAAAGCCAGGCATTTTAACAGGAGTGTGTACACTTTTTATATCCACTGTATCTTTTGTTTAAGTGTTCCATGTTATGGTTGCTGTGCTTCTTTAGCACTTTTCTTGTTTGACTGTTGTTCATCCCTAGCTGCCTTCTCTCCCCCTTCCTTCCCTCCCTACCCTGTTTTACTTTGTGTTGAGCCTACTTGCCTTTGGTCTGTCTTTATTGTTTCTGTCTGTTGAGAGATGTTGTGAAGAGTAAGTTTTTTGGAACAGTGCATTTGCTGTGGACCATCAGGTCATGGAGAAAGACAGTAAACCTGGATTTTAAAAAATATAAACACTATGGACATAAGATTCTCCTACAAGACCCATATGAGTTGTGTTTAATTTCTTTGGTGGCCATTGATTTTATGAGAGATTGTAAACAGTTGTAACAATTTCATTTCCAGCAACTTAGTCAAATGAAAAAAAACTTCTTTTTGGTTAAGACATTCTTTTGCCTGACCTGGCACAGATTTGTACCTATGATACATCTGTGTCAGAGAAGAGAAAGGGAAAAAGGAATGCAGGGGGTGTTTTCAGTGTTGAATAAACTCACTCATAACACTCCTTGAGAATCAACTCTCATTATCCAGGAGTGAAAAGCCTAGTGTCCATTTCAACTAAGCCTGCATCTCCACTCTCCATGAGGGACTCCTCCAGCACCATGGTGAAGTCAATGCTGAGATGGTGCAATAGGTAGTTCTGGTCAGAGAAAGCTCTTGCAATTACTTTCCTTGAGATCATCATCAGCAACTTCATTTCAGTCTCAAAAATCCCTCAGGAGCTCATAACAGGTTGATTGGGAAGCATGTGATCTCAGCCTTTGTGAAGGCCCAGCACTGATGCTGTATCATCAAGGCCCTGACAGTGTCTGCTGTGGGCCAAGAGACTACCCAGGTCTCCCATCTTGCTGTTCCTCCTCTGCGCATAGTATTGACACTAGTAGTGGAGTCACTACTGGGTGTTACAGCTGGTCCCACTGTGTGAACAGACCTTGGGTTTCCTGCACTGACTGCTTTATTACTGGTGACATTGACACCAAATCCTTCTGCGCCCACTGTCACTAGGTCCTCGATGGTCATCGTTAGACCTTTAGCACTGATGGAGTCTGCACGGATGGTTTTGGTGCCCTTCTTGGTTGTCAGAGTGTTCAGCATTCTACTCCTCTCGACCAAAGATTCCTTGCCTGGCTCTGGCAACTTAAGTCTCAGCGTCGGTGGTTGGGATAGGTTTTTAACACTGGCACTGACCTCACGTTCAGTGGCTTCAAGCATTTTTGTGGATTCTACAGCACAGAAAGGGACTATGTATAATTTCTTTGAGCTCATACTATGAGTGGTACCAAGTCCACCTTGAGGTACTGCAGAAGTTGGACACAAGTTGACCATCATCCAGGCTTCTTCATGACCAGAGTGCTACTAACCCCATACTGGTGTTGGTTCAGGGATCACTGTTCCCTGTTAAGATCAGACATTGACTTCTACTTCAGCACCTGAAGAAAGAGAAAGTGCAGGAGGGAGCACGTTGACTCTCCATTGGACCCCCTCCCCCCAACCCAACAAATTTCTGGACAAAAGGGAGATTCCCCCAGTTCCCCTCTGGAGAATGTGTCCTATATTGAAATACTGGAAATGATGAGTCAGAGGGGATCATGCCCAATAGACCCTACCTCACCTGAGGAGCAGATCTTACAGGAAGCCTACAATTAATTTCCCTAGCAGCGTGGGTACTGCATCCTCAGGGCAAACTGGTAGATATGGTCTGCAGTGAGCTATGGAAGGAACTGGATGTGGTTGAACCCATTCCAAGGAAGTCATGCAGAGTTTTTCAGACCCCCCCCCAAAGACAGGCCATATTTGTGCAAAGGACCTTTTCTGGACTCCATAATGGTAGCTGGAGTCACAAAGAAAGACATCCTAGAAGATACCAGAGTTCTCCATCCCCCTAGTAAGATTCCAGGATGATGGATAGGTTAGGGGAATGAATTTGTGTCCAGTATATTCTCTGTCAGAGGTTTGAACGACATGGCTCACATGGCTCGGTTTCAGAGTGGAATTGCTCAGAAGGCATCAGAAAACTTGAAACAGTTACCATCTAGAGAACTCCGCTCACATTTGGAGGTTCAGGTGGCTTCAGTGAATACTGATATTCTTCGTGTTTCACTGTTGCAGTCATTACATTTGGGTTATCTGCTTGCAGGTAGCCCTCAGTCGGGCTGATTAACAAAGTCTTGGGTCCTGCATCGGTTGCTGTCCCTTCTTCCATGACGTCAGGTCATCAGGGGTATAAAACATGCAGCCGATGCCATTACATCACTCTTTCTTGTCGTGTGGTGCTCGAAGCAGAAGCAGTTCACAAGTGCCGGTCGGCCGACTCCTGAAATTTTCATTTTCGAGTTTCAGAACCGAAGTCTTCAACTAAAGCCAAGTACTCTGTTGGGGAAACGTTTTCTTGCTCCTTACCGATGTCTGTAAAAGTTAATAATTGCATTACTTGTGGAAAGCAAATACCTCATAAAGATTTTCATTTGTACTGTATTCCTTGCCTAGGCCCTGACCACGACGTACCTTGCTGTCGGTTTTGTGCTTTATTTAATCAGTGCACTATTAGTCGTTGGTATATTTTTGCCTCTAAATATTTCGGTTCTAGATTTAATTATCCAGAAATGTCGCCGGTTAGCCATCCGACTACCGGGATTCTGAAAAAATGCAAAGATAAATATAGAGACAGGCCGCCGAGGTCCAAAACTGCCGACGACGCTTCTCCTAAGCCAGTCGCCATTTCACCTGTACTCAGTGAGGCGCTTTCGCAGCCCCTGATACCCACTACTTCTGATTCGCAGGCCTCTACTGAGACCCATTTGGAGTCTGGTATGCCGCGAGATGCTTCAACTATGGAGCCTGTGGATTATCTCTACCTTGGATGGGTCCGGAGCTGCTGTGCAGGCACCGGCTTCTGAGGGTGTATTCAGGCCTACGGACTTGCATATTAAACTGACACCTCTTTCTTTACTTAGGCCTAAATCTTGATCTATGCATAAAAAAACTAATGCCCAGGCCACATGCTCAGACCTCTATGCCTTAAAAACAAATGATAAGAATGGCTGAAGATCTAATAACTGTAATCAGGGGTAGCCAACCTCCCCCCCCCCCCTTCTAAGAGGCCTAGGACTGAAGTTGATTAAGAATCTTCTGATCAGGATTCTGTTTCTTCTGATTCTTCTGATGATCTGGATTTGCCCTTATCTACTTATGAAGATTCTGTTGCAGTGGACTCCATTCCCTCTGCTTCCCCTCCTGAGGATTTTTCTTTTGGGGAAACCTTACATACTCTAAGGGAGCATTTCCACTGTGAAAGCCCAGATTTTTCTGATTCAAAAAAGAGGCTTAGGGATTTCCTTCTCCTACCTCAGCATAGGCCTTTAGCTATTCCTCATTTACTAGACATTGTTGATGATGCTTTTTCGGAATCTATTTCGGCTCCTGATTCCCTGCCTCCTGCTCCCAGAAAACTTGACAGATACTACAGGGTCCCTGAGACCCACAAGTTCCTTTTTAAAAATTCTATTGCAGATCCAGAAACTATTTCACAGGGGCCCAAGGGCATTAAGGCTTCTACTGCTAAAAATCCTACCCCTTCTGATAGAGACTCCAGGACGCTGGATAGATGGGGTAAGAAGGTTTACACTTCTGCAACCTTGGCCATTAGGGCTTTAAACTGCCAGTTTCATATGTTAAAGTATCAGCAACATGTTACTGGACTGCTTAAACAGAAAATTATGTTGATTCCTGACTGTGTGGAAAATAAAGAATTACAGGATTTAATGCATTCTGCTGAACAAGTTGGAAAACATACTTTGCAATGTAGTTTTGATTCATTAGAGACCTCTTGCAGGGCTGCTGTTACTGGATCTGTGCTCAGAAGGCATGCTTAGCTCAAGGAGCAATCTTTGCCTGATCATGTTAAAGATAAATTGTTGGATGCTCCTTTAAATCAGGGCCGCCTGTTTGGCAACAAGGCTGAGGAAGTTCTTAAAAAGATGGAAGATAAAGCTGAATCTATACAAACTGTTAAAGATTTTTTACACGTTCAGCCTCCTAGATTTAGTAGGCACTGGCCCTCTAAGAATTGGTCCTTTCCAGCCCCTTCCAGGTCTTCTCAAGCCAAACCCAGACACGGCAAAAACCCCAGGTTTCAGTCCCAGGGGACACACACAACTAAGCAGTGGGGGACCTCCACTTCCAAATCTGTGAATAATAAGACTCCCCTCTATGGTAAAGTGTCTCAATGACTTTCTCTTAAAATTTCCAAGCACTTATCATCTGACTGCATTTTGGGGGGAAAGATTGCTCTTCATGCAAAGAATTGGGAACTCATTACCTAGGACAAATGGGTTTTAAATATAGTGTCCCAGGGATACAGATTTCACTTCCACACATTGCCAACACCATGTGGGTGGCCGGACCTACCCCCAAATCAGTGGCAAGAGGCCCAAAAACAAGTACTTTCTCTCTTAAGCATGGGGGCTATTCAACTGGTACCAGAAGAGGAAAAGGGACAAGGTTTCTACTCAAGACTTTTCCTGGTACCCAGAAAAGACAACTCATGGCGTCCTATCCTGGACCTGTCTACTCTAAACACCTATTTGGAGATTCCAAAATTCAAGGTGCTGACTCTTCACCAATTACTTCCTATGCTAGGCAAAGATGCCTGGTTGGCAACACTAGATTTAAAAGAAACATACCTGCATATCCCAATCAGGGAATCTTGCAGAAGATACCTACGCTTCAAAGCAGGCTACACGCACTATCAGTTCTCTGCACAGTTATTGCATTTTGCAGCCAAAGAAATATTCAAATATACCCATACATGGATGATTGTCTAATTCAGGCAGAAAGCCAGGACATACTTTGAATCATCTGTCCTTTGTACAAAGGGTTATAACTTGTCTGGGGCACACCATAAACGAAAAGAAATCACACCTGGTACCCTGTTAACAAACTAAATTCCTAGGAGGAAGCTTGAATACAACTTCCCACATGACTTACCTCACACCAGAGAAACAAATTCATGTGACAAACTACTTCAAACAAGTGGCCACAAAAACCCTGCTATATCTGCAAGACAAATACTGCAAGCCTTGGGAAAATTCACTCTACCTCCTTTCGAGCCAGCTGCTACTGCAGACTTAAAATTTCTTTCTTGGAAAACAGCTTTCCTTTTAGGAATCACTTCAGCTAGAAGGGTATCTGAATTACAGGCCCTTATGGCAGTGGAGCCTTTCATCATCTTTCATGCGGACAGGGTGTCCCTCAGAACCAATCCATCCTTCATGCCCAAGGTGGTATTCAGTGTGGCTCTTAATCAGTCCATTAATTTGCCAACCTTCTTTCCCAAATCACAGAATAAAGGGGAATGGATACTGCATTTCTTAGATGTGCACAGACAGCTTAGATTCTACTTGAACAGGACTAAACCTCAGAGGAAATCTGAACAACTGCTGGTGGCATTTGCTGCAGGGGCAGAGGGGAAGGCTATTTCAAAGCAAACCATTTCTAAATGGATAAGCCATTGCATTCATTTCTACTATAAGCACCATGGAAAACCTATCCCCCAGGAGATCAGACCTCACTCCACCAGGGCTGCATCTACCTCTACAACCTTTCTCAGAGGCGTCCCTACCAGGGACATCCTAGAAGCTGCTACCTGGAGTTCTGTACATACTTTCACCAAGCATTATCATTTGCCAATTTTCTCTAAATCCAGAGCTGGCTTTGCCACTGCAGTCTTGCAGGACCTTATAGCTGGCCCTAATGCTGTCTAAATTCTTCCTCCCAATCATAGCTTTGGGAATCTACCCAAATATAATGACTGCAACAGTGAAACACGATGAACATAGTATAGTTGTGTACACTTACCATAAATGTAGATGTTCAAGTGTATTCACTGTTGCAGTCCTGGTTACCCTCCCTCTAGCCCCCTACCTTCTTTTGGCTATACCTCTGCTTTCCTTTACTATGCTTAAAAGCCTTTTTGGTGTATTTTGCTTTTTTGTTGGAGGTATATCTTTGAGCTTTTATATTTAATTGCTTCCCATTAGGGGGGCACCTGACATCTGGGGCAAGAAAAACTGATGTAATGGCGTTGGCTGCATGTTTTATACCCCTGATGACCTGACGTCATAGAAGAAGGGACAGCAACCGACGCAGGACCCGATACTTTGTTAATCAGGCCGACTGAGGGCTACCTGCAAGCAGATAACTCAAATGTAATGACTGCAACAGTGAATACACTCGAACATCTACATTTATGGTAAGTGTACACAACTATACTTTTCTTCCCTAACCATGTATCTTATACATAATGTGATGGAAGAGACAGCTAAGGCCGCAGATTTAGGAGTAATGATGAGAAGACAGGCCTTAATGTGATTTACAGATTTTCCAGAAACTTCAAGTTGGCTTTCGCTATTGCTGCCTTTAATGGTAATACATTGTTTGGGGAACAAGTCAAGGAGAGACTGTCTAATTATGGGCAAGAGGCTAAAATGGTCATGGCAGTAAGAGTTAAATTTACTTTTCCACAAAGGACTTTACAACAGAACTAGAAAGAGGCAATAAAATTCTGTTTTTGCAAATCCCAGCAACATCTGCAGAGACATCAAGTCAGAGGGGATTTTCAGTCTAGATGCCACTCCAGGGGAAGAGGTGATACTAATAACCAGGGAGGTATAAGATCCTTTTAGAATTCTTCTCCTACAGTCCCTGAAGGTTTTGCCTGACTGTTCCCCACTGGTGGCAGTCAGGGGATGATTCTTCCTAAACACACTGTTGGCATGGATGGCTGTCACAGCGTTTTTGTGGGTAAAAAGAATTGTAGAAGTTCACCAGAAACTTTAATGATTAGCTCTTCCGTCTGTTCAAAAACAATTGGACTTCATCTCCAATTGTTTTTGAACGGACGAAAGTGTTAATCATTAAAGTTTCTGGTGAACTTCTACGCTCAGCTTTGGAGTTTTGTCTTTTCCAGTTTGTGTATTGTGTTTCTTGTTTAAAAATAATTGTGTCTGGAGGCTACTGTATTTAATTTTTCATACTACCCCCCTGTCCACACTTTCCAATCTCTTTGGGTGTTACCCAGACTAAGGAAAGCATCCTCAAAGAAGATCTAGAGCTGCCAACTCGAGAGCAATCCAAGAGGTTCCACCAGACCACAGAGGGTCCATATCTTACTCCTATTTTTTTTTTTTATTGTCCCTCCCTCCCAAAAAAAAAACAGGGACCTCAACCCAATTCTAGATCCAGGTCAGCTCAATGGATTTGTGAGGGAGGAGTCTTTTCAGATGGTCAGGGTGTAATCCATACCACCAGGGAGGTGATTGGATGTGCTCTCTAGATCTTCAAGACACCTGTCTACACATATAAATCGACAAGGGGTCCAGAAGATTCCTTCGCTTCCAGGTATAATTTTGAGATCTGCTATTTGGTCTCACCATACCACACCCCCAGTGTTCACCAAATGCATGTTTCCAGTCACGGCACAAATGCAGCTTTTTGGGGATCAGGATATTGCTATACATGGATGGTTGACTTCTGTTTGCACAGTATGCAGCAGCTTATTCTGGCAAGACAGTACTTTCTTCAAATTTGCCTCTTATTGGGCTTAATGGTAAACATGAGCAAATGCATCTCAAACTGTCACAATATCTCATTTTTATATGTTGTCATTCAGATACTTGCAAACAGCTGGCAGTTCAGCCACAGGAAAGAGTCTTCTCCATGATCTTGCAAGTATAATACTTCTGAAATAGAACCAACAATCAGCTGCTCAGGTTGTAAAGGTACTGGGACTCATGACAGCATCAGTTCAAATGGTGCCAGGCTCAACATAAGAATTTTGCAGTGGACACAACAGGTACAATGGAATCAGTCCAATCAGCTCATGTGCTGCATAATCTGGCTATCGAAGATTGTCAGATGGAGTTTAAGTTGGTGTATGAACCCATGGAATCTATTGTCAGGATCCCACTTCATCAAGCCAGTGGAAGCATTTTCCCTCTGTTTTGTGGCGGGGCATTTCCTGTACATGACATTGCAAGGTTTGTGAGTTCTCTGCACATCAGTGTACTCAAAATGAGGGCAGTCTTCCTAATGTTGCAGCCATTTCAGGATGCGCAAACCACGGCATTTTAGGATCTGCTAACCACAACATTTCAGGATGCGCTCACTTGGAGTGCATTTACCATACAGTCGTAAGGTATGGTATGTGAACAAGAAAGGGGAAACCACATGATGTGAAGTTTTCTATCTCACCGTTCATTCTTACAGATGGGTTCGGAGCTGATCCTCGGCTCCGAGTCGGCCCACTAAAAAGCTTGAGGTCTTCACACAGCTCGTGGCCAAGTTACCTATCCCATGATGCACCTGGAGATACCTCAGATCTAGTTTGCCGCTGCAATAGATCGGAGGTTCCTCAGCATAGCTCGGGCCAGTAAAAATTTATTACAAACCTTTTTCTAATAACTTTGTTATTTCTACTTCTTAGCTTTTAGCTTTAGTTTCTATAGCATTTAAATCTTTATAGAGTGTATTCCTTAGTGTGCCTCTTCATATTTAGACATAGCTTTTGGCCTTCATTTTTTTGTAATGCCCTTTATACTTAGTGTAGTTATATAGTTTTTGTGTGCCTTTGATAAGTGACATTTTAAGTGCTTAGATATCTAGTTAAAGTGTGTGTGTGTGTGTTTAGAGTAACACTTTGTCATAGCATATTTAGCCCGTAGTTTTGTCAGGACTTATTTAAATAGTTTGGGTGTGTCTTTATTATATTGTAGCAGTTTTTCACTTGATACTGTGCTGTTCGTTATGGCTGACCAGGATAGGGATAAACATGCTAAGTCAGGTTTCAAAAAAAATGTCCAAAATGTGGACAGAAAATGTCTGTTACAAATAGCCATGTCAACTTTGTATACTGTTTGGGAGCCTTGCACCTTCAGGAAAGTTGCGCCATTTGTCATTCTTTCTACTCTAGGATGCTTCAGGAGAGAAAGAGAAAGCTAATTGATAGAGGACTAGTCAAACCATAATTTCAGGAAGCTTTGAGTGACCAGGACAGGTCTAGTAAATCTTCAAAGTCTTCCAAGGCTTCTACTTCTTCGGAAGTTAAAAAATTAAAAAAAAAACATTGACGGCGGTTTCACAGCCCTCAGAGCTGAGTGTCTTGTTTTTTCAGAGCTGGTCTCCAGTCCTGGAACTGGTATCTGAAGTGTTTAAATCGCCATTCCTGCAATCATTACCCTTGTCCATCCATTTGTCTTGGTCCTCGATAAGCCTTTCCGATTTGGATGTGGATTGTGTGGTGCAGAAATTGTTACAAGCACCGGCGTTTGCAAAATTTTTATTGGCTCCAACCCAAACAGTTTCGGAACCGAACACTGTTTTGCCATCTACTTCTTTTCCTCCTCCGAGCTATACCAGTTCTTCAGAGCCGGAGGAGATGGACTTGATGATCGTCGAGCCTTCAGTGCCGACGCCTGTTCCAGTGTCTTCGGTTCCATTTACTCAGGCATCCTCAACGCCAATCGAGGAGTCTAGGAACTGGCACTCTCTGGTTAGGTCTGGGGAGGATAGTCGGACTGACTTGGTTCCGACTTTGCCTCTCGGGGCTTCAGCTCAGATGAACTCGGCTCCTACCTCTGGTTCGGACCCCACTGTTCTGGTGCCGGGTGTATCGATGGTTTCCTCGGATCCATCAGTTCCTTCTCATCGGAGCAGGGGCGCCTTTGAAGCCATGAGGAGAGTTATGTCTCCTAAGACATCTACGACTTTAGGTCCGGCTACCTCCTCTGCAAAAGCACCTGTGTCCGCTTCTGCTTCACGGATCCTTTCTAAGCATAGAGACCCAGAGCCTCAGAAAGCCCCATTGGGTGGCCCCTGCTCTTCCGAGACCTCACCAGAAGTTCCCACTGATGAAGTTCCCAGGAAGAGAATCTTTTAGAGGAAGCATTTAGATTCCCCACAGGAGTCTCTCACATCTGATGCCGACCTGGATGAGTCAGAAGGTTCCCCTCTGAGGATATCTCATTTGCTGAGATATTAGAAATCCTTAGGCAGAGGGGTGACTGGCAGTCCACCAGCCCTACTGAAGATGAGTTGGTTCTCCTGAAGGCTTTCGAGTCTCAACCCTCCACCTCTTGGGTGTCTCCGCCCTTCGATGAGTTTATGGAGCTGATCTCACGAAGGGCGTGGCAGTCTCCGGACACCATGGAGCCTATCCCCAGGAGGCCTAATAAATTTATTTCTGCCCCCCCCAGGAAAAGTCCTTTCTTACCAAGCGAGTGCCAGTTGATGCCATGGTGGTGGTGGCAGCAGCCACCAAAAAAGAGATTTCAGAAACTTCTTCCTCTGTCCATCCTCCTAATAGAGATTCTAGGATCATGGATAGATACGGGAAGCACACTTACAGTTCAGTGACTTTTGCACTGCGTTCACTGAACTATCTCACTCATTTTACGAGACTGCAAAGAGATCTCCTAAAAGAGCTTGGAGATATTCTTTAGGGTACAGTAGCTGCAGGAGCTTCAGATAAACTTGCCTCCCAGCTTGCTACCCTCAGTTCCATAGTGAACTCGTCCATGCACCTCATTTCATATGCAGCTGATGGAATGAGTAGGGCAGCGGGTACAGGAATTGCTCTTAGGAGACACTCCTGGATGCACTTGTGTTCCTTCGCAGAGTCCTTTAAGTCATCCTTTGTCAACACCCCTTTTGATGGTTCTTACCTTTTCAGGCCCAAAGTTAAGGAAACTTTGACCAGGTGTGAACAGGAAGGAAAGATTCTGTCTGCCGTCGGAGTCCATTTTTCCACCCCTACTAGACCCTACCCCAAGGGTCAAAGGGAAGGAAAGAAATGGTTCCGAAAAGCCCAAGGAGCCTTTCAGGAGACATGTGGTGAACCCCCCCCCCCCCTCCAGGGGCAGAGGGAGGGTGCAATAATGGAAGACGTCGCTCTCACGGCAGAGGAGGTCTACAAAACCAGGGCGACAGAGATCAGTTCTTTGGGAAGCCCTAACAGCGCTCCTGAAAGGAGGCCTGACTGTCCTACTCTGGAGGCAGTCGGGGGTCGCTTATATTTGTATCCAGATGCCTGGCTCAAAATAACAAATGACAACTGGGTACAAAGTATCATTTCCAGAGGATATTTCATTCCTTTTTCCAAACCCCCTCCATTGATAATAAAAATCCTGGACGTTCCACCCATTTACAGGGAACTCCAGATGTTGCTAAGAAAAAGAGTCATCCAACCAGTCCCAGCAGACCAGATAGGACCCAGAACTTACTCAAGATTTTCTTTAGTTGCAAAAAGGACAGGGGACTGGTGACCTATTTTAGACCTCAGCAGACTAAACAGATCTGTCAAGAAAGAGAAGTTCCAGATGGTCACGTTTCAGTCGATACTTCCCTTCTTAGGGAAAGACAATGGGATGTGCTCGATAGATCTCCAGGATGCGTGCTACCATATAAAAATGGCCAGACCATCCAAGGATCATCTGCGCTTCTGGCTGGAAGCCAAACATTACCAGATGTTCATCGTGTTTCACTGTTGGAGTCATTACACTTGGGTTATCCTGCTGGCAGGCAACCCGCAGTCGGCCTGAATTCCAAAGTCCTGGTCCGGCGTCGGCTGCTGTCGCCTCTTCCCTGACGGCAGTGCACCAGGGGTATAAAAGGTGCAGCTGACGCCATTTTCTTCAGTCTTTCTTGCCGCGCGGTGCCCGAAGCAAAAGCAGTTCGCAAGTGCCAGTCGGCCGACTCCTGAGATTTTCGAAATCGAATTTCAGATCCGAACTCTTCAATAAAGCTAAGTACCCCATTGGGAAAACTTTTTTCATGCTCCAGACTGATGTCAGAAAAAGTTAACAATTGTATTTCTTGTGGGAAGCAAATACCTCATAAGGATTTCCACTCTTGCTGTATTCCTTGCCTAGGCCCTGACCACGACATTGCTAGTTGTCGGTTTTGTGCTAGATTTAACCAATGCACTATTAAGCGTTGGTAGGATTTTGCTTTTCATTATTTTGGCAGAAGGTTTAACTACATAATGCCATTGGAACAACCGACGACCGGAATTCATAAAAAACGCAAGGATAAAGACAAGGACAAGCATCCGAGGTCCAAAACCGACTACGAAGCCTCTTCTAGGCCAGTCGCCGGTGCTCAGTGAGGAGCTTTTGCAGCCCCTGACCGCCTCCGACTCCTACGTGGAGACAGCTAGGCCTCTGGATACTCAAGGTATTGGTCCTTTGGAAATTAATCCGTCAGATGGGTCCGGAGCCACTGAGCAGGCATCGGCTTCTGAGGGTGTCTTCAGACCTACACAACTGTATATAAAGCCTACTTCAGCATCCAGAAAAAGTCTAAAACAGTTTTAAAGACAAGGAAACCAGTACATCATTCTCCAGGACAGGCTTCTATGCCTAAGAAACAGATGCTGAAAATGGCCGAAGACCTAATTACTTTGATCAGGGGTTCCCATCCCCCTCCTGATAAGAGGCCTAGGAAGACACTGAATATGACTCCTCTGATCAGGTTTCCATTTCCTCTGACTCCTCTTCTGATCTGGGATATTCTGTTCCTCCCTATGAGGATTCTGATGCTGAAGATTCTATTCCTTCAGCTTCTCCTCCGGAGGACTATTCTTTTGGGGAAACCCTGCATACCATGAGGGAGCATTTGCATTGGGAGAGCCAGGATTATTCCGATTCTAAGAAAAGACTTAGAGACTTTCTTTTACTTCCTCAGCACAGACCTCTTGCATTTCCCCCTGATGTCCTTCAAGGATGCATCTGCAGTCCTTACAAATGGGTTGTCCTGTCGTCAGGCAGCCCTTCGGTCGGCCGGATTCCAAAGTCTGGGTCTGGCTTCGGCTGGTGTCGCACTTCACCCGACGTCATAGCTGCAGTTCTTCGGGTATAAAGGCATCAGCCGACGCCATCTTCCTCAGTCTTTCTTGCCGCGTGGCGCCCGAAGCAGAAGCTGTTCGCAAGTGCCGGTCGGTCAGATCCAGAGATTACTACTACAGAATACTACTTCGAAGACTTCTAAAAAGCTAAGTACCCCGTTGGGGACTCTTTCTTGCCTCAGCTGATGTCAGAAAAAGTGAATAACTGTTTAACTTGTGGGAAACAAATACCTCATAAAGATTTCCACTCTTACTGCTTACCTTGTTTAGGCCCAGACCACGACGTAGTAGCTTGTCAGCTTGTCTAGCCTGTGCTTCTTTTAACTGACGGACGCTTAGACGTCGGTCGGAATTTGCAGAGCAGTTTTTCGGTTCTGATTTTGCATATATTATGCCGTCGGATCCTCCGACTACACAAATAACCAAAAAAACGCAAAGAAAAGGACCGACACTCGCGGTCCGCGGTTTCGGCCGAAACTGCGGTTAAGCCAACCACGAGTGTCTCGGTTTCGGCTGAAACTGAGCAAGCGGTTCTTCCTCCAGCCGAAAACTTGCCTTCTACCGAGGCCTCTTCTAACCTGGTGGAATCGGCTTCTGAAATCCAACCTGCAGTTGCGGTTTCTCAGGAATTATCTGACACTATTCCCTTGGATATTTCAACCCCTGCACGTGGAGCTGCTAGGCCTCCTGCAGCCATGTCCATTAAGGCCTTTGCCAGGGCCAAAGCAGCTAAAGCTTCCAAAACTGTGCCTGTTAAGCCCCCCTCTCACAGGCCCAGCACCAGTTCCCATATGCTTTCACTGGCAGAGGATCTCATTTCTTTAATTCGTGGATCCCAGCCTCATCCAGACAGGGCCTCTCAACCACCTCCAGAGAAGAGGCCTAGAGCAGAGCCCCCAGAGCCAGTATCCACAGATGATTCCTCTGATGACTCAGAAAATACAGACCCTCCAGAGGCTCCTTACTCCCCTTACGAAGACTCGGATGCTGAAGAGTCCATCCCTTCTGCCTCTCCACCTGAGGAATTTTCCTTTGAGGAAACCTTGCATGCTATGAGGGAACAATTTCAGTGGCAGGGCCAAGATTTCTCAGACTCCAGGAAAAGGCTTCGAACCTTTTTACATTTGCCTCAGCATAGGCCTTGAGCTATACCTCCAGTTCTTTCTGTTGTAGATGATGCATTTAATGATGCTTGCACTGCTCCTGATTCATTACCTCCGGCCCCTGCTAAGCCCGATAGGTTCTACAGGGTCCCGGACACTCATCACCATTTATACAAGGCTCCTTTTGCAGATCCCGAGGCTATCTCCCAGGGGCCTAAGGCTGTAGCAACTACATCTGCTAAAAAAACCCTCCCCTCTGAAAGGGAATCCAGGTCCTTAGAGAGATGGGGTAAAAAAGTTTACACTTCTGCTACTCTGTCAGCTAGGGCTTTGAACTGCCAATTTCATATGATTCAATATCAAGAGTTTATGCTAGACCAGTTAACTAAAAAACTGTCCTCTGATGAATCTTTAGATAAGAAGTATGTTCAGGAAATGATACATAACATACAGCAAGTTAGTAACCATTCTTTAAAGTGTGGCTATGATGCACTGGAGGCTTCCTTTAGATCAGCCATGACTGGCACAGTTATCAGAAGGCATGCATGGTTGAAAGAGCAGGCCTTACCGGACCATGTCAAGTCAAAACTTTTAGATGCACCTATGGACAAGGTCAATTTATTTGGTTCTCCTGCACAGCAGGTTCTGAAAAAGATGGAAGAGAAGGCGAAATCTGTACAAACAGTGAAAGATTTCTTACAGGTTCAACCTCCAAGGTTTAGCAGGAACTGGCCCTCCAAAAGTTGGTCCTTTCCGGACTCCTCTAAAGCTCAGAGAGGCAGGAATAGGCGTTCGAGGCAGAAACCAATCCAGGGGTGCCTACAGGGGACGCCAGTGGCAGGGTAACAACCAGCGAGGCGCAGACGCAGCCACCACCACTACAACAACACAATCACAGTGACTTGGCTCTGGCACCGCCTACCAGGGAACAACTGGCAGCACCCTTAGGCGGAAAGCTAGCCTTATTTTCAAAGAACTGGCATTGCATCACAAGGGAAACATGGATTTTGCAAACTATAGACCAAGGTTACAGGTTCCATTTCCATACTCTACCAGGAAAGAGAGGAATGCCAAACCTACCTCCTACTCAAAAGGCAGAAGCTCTAAAGCAAATATCTCAATTATTAAGAATGAGAGCCGTGGAAAAGGTACCATCTATGGAACAATGAAAGGGATTTTACTCCAGACTATTCCTGGTACCAAGAAAAGAGAGCAAATGGAGGCCTATTCTCGACCTGTCCGCTTTAAACACATTCCTCATTGTTCCAAAATTCAAAATGCTGACCCTACAGCAGCTTCTTCCCATGTTGGGCAAGGAGTCTTGGCTGGTAACTCTAGATCTCAAGGAGGCATACCTGCACGTCCCCATACGACCAAATTGCAGAAGATACCTCAGATTTCTTGCAGGATCAGAGCATTATCAATTCTCAGCATTGCCCTTTGGCTTATCTACTGCGCCCAGAGTGTTCACGAAATGCCTGGCATCAGTAATTGCTCATTGCAGACTTCAGGGAATCCAAATTTACCCCTACCTGGACGACTGCCTGATACAAGCGGACAACAAAAACAAGCTAACAGAAGACTTACAAAGAGTCATTTACCTACTACAAGCCCTGGGATATACAGTCAATATAAAAAAGTCAAGACTGATTCCATCCCAAAGAATAACTTTTCTGGGTGCAGAGCTGGACACATCAAAACAAATGGCATTCCTAACTGTAGAAAAGCAGGAGCAACTACCTCTCTACTTCTTGACATTAACAAAGCAGAACCATCTAACAGCAAGAAAAGTACTGCAAGCCCTGGGCTTCATGGCATCCTGCATAATTCTGGTCCCTCATGCCAGATTGCATATGAGAAAACTACAGTGGTACCTAAAGAATTTGTGGTCTCAACACAAGCACAGCCTAGAAACCAAAATTCCAATGATCCCATGCCTGAAGCAAGAGTTCCTATGGTGGGCTCAGACCTGCCAATCAAACACAGGATTGCCTTTCTGCAACACTCAACCAAGCCAAACCATCACGACAGACGCCTCAGACCTCGGTTGGGGGGCCCACATGCTGGACAAGTGCATACAAGGCTTATGGACTCAAGACCAGCTGCACCTGCACATAAATCTAAAGGAAATGCTGGCAGTAAAATTGGCAATCCAGTCATTCAGACCATTTCTCCGAGAAGGTCAGTTGATGATAAGGACAGACAACACCACAGTTATGTGGTACATCAACAAACAGGGAGGCACACATTCATACCCGCTATGCCGGCTGGCACTGGACCTATGGAATGTGGCTCTGAGCTACAACATTCAGTTACAAGCAATTTTTGTACCGGGAAAAGAAAACATTCTAGCAGACATACTAAGCAGAACTACCACGGATGCCCACGAATGGATGCTGCATCCGGACATCTTCAAAGCCATCACAAGAAAATGGGGACTACCACAAATAGACTTATTTGCATCCCCACTCAATCACCAGCTAAAGAAATTCTGCACAAGGACGTACCACCCACTTGCTTGGAAGGTGGACTCCCTATCTTTCAGTTGGAAAAACCTGACAGCATATGCATTACCACCACTTCCTTTGATGCACAAGGTGCTATTGAAGATCAAAGAGGAATGGCCAAGGATCATTCTGATAGCTCCAGACTGGCAACATTGGTACCCATTACTGAGGAGCATGTCTCGGGAACAAATATGGACACTACCCCTGACCCCATTACTGTTAACGCAGAGCAACTACAACATCCTGCATCCAAACCTGAAAACTCTGCAGCTGACGGCCTGGAACATTACATAAGATCAATTAACCCAAATTTATCCCAAAGGGTTAAAGACATTATCCTTGAGGCTCGCAGACCTTCAACAAGAAAGAATTATGCAGCAAAATGGAAAAGATATCTCATTTGGAGTACTGCAAAGGGAGAAGATGTTTCACTGGTAAACATAGCCAACATCCTGGAGTACTTGGCAGAGCTCTTCCATACAGGCCTGTCCTATTCTTCCATCAAGATACATGCATCAGCTATTTCAGCAGAATACAGCTTGGATCCTCCTGTCTTCTCACATCCTCTGCTCAGGCATTTTCTGAGAGGAATTAAAATGTAAAACCTCCTAGGAAACCACCATTGCCAGCATGGGACTTGAACTTTGTGCTAGAAAAATTGACACTTCCCCTTCGAACGAGCAGCAACAGCAGAATTACAATACTTATCCTGGAAGACTGCTTTCCTGCTGGCAATCACCTCAGCAAGAAGGGTTTCTGAACTACAGGCATTAATGGCAGTCCAACCCTTCCTGATCTTCCATCAAGATAGAGTGTCCATGAGAACAAATCCTACATTTATGCCTAAGGTGGTATCCAGAGTGTCTTTAAATCAGGCTATCCACCTACCTACATTCTTCCCCAACCCACAGAACAGGGGAGA
Organism: Protopterus annectens; assembly: GCF_019279795.1. NCBI lineage: Eukaryota > Metazoa > Chordata > Ceratodontiformes > Protopteridae > Protopterus > Protopterus annectens. The sequence continues at coordinate 926,866,747 of NC_056743.1, read as the reverse complement.
AAGACTGTTGCATACCTTGGATGTACATAGACAATTACGCTACTACCTGGACAGGACCAAGTGCAATAGAAAAACCGACCAGCTTCTGGTAGCATATGCAACAGGAAAGGAAGGAAGACCAATTTCAAAACAGACAATCTCCAAGTGGATAGGAAATTGCATTAGATTTTGTTACTCCTACCATGGAAAGAAAACTCCAGAGAACATCAGGCCTCACTCCACAAGGGCTACAGCCACTACCACAGCTTTCTTACGAGGAGTGGCTACCAAGGACATTATAGAGGCTGCTACTTGGACCTCCGTGCATACATTTGCCAAGCATTATAATTTACCTTTATACTCTAGATCCCGAGCAGGTTTTGCCACTGCTGTTTTGCAAGGGATCCTGACTACACCATAATCTCTCTTTTTTCCTCCTCCCCTAGTTTGGCTATGGTATTCTACCCATTTGTAAGGACTGCAGATGCATCCTTGAAGGACATAGTACAGTTTTGTACCTACCATAAATGTAGATGTCCGATAGGAATGCATCTGCAGTCAGGATTACCCACCCACCTTCCCCTCTGTGGTACTCCTAGGGTATTTGCCATCTTTTAGCTAGCTTGGGGGGGATCTATTATGGTGTATTTGTTTGTATATATGTACATACATGCTTATTTTATGTGTTTGCTCTCTACTATTTGGAAACATTGGCATTTATCCAAATTTAGCCATCCAAGAGGGCACCTGGCATCTGGGGCAAGAAACACTGTGGAAGATGGTGTCGGCTGATGCCTTTATACCCGAAGAACTGCAGCTATGACGTCGGGTGAAGTGCGACACCAGCCGAAGCCAGACCCAGTCTTTGGAATCCGGCCGACCGAAGGGCTGCCTGACGACAGGACAACCCATTTGTAAGGACTGCAGATGCATTCCTATCGGACATCTACATTTATGGTAGGTACAAAACTGTACTTTCTTGACATAGTAGATGATGTTTTCTCAGAGTCCGGCCTGTCTCCAGACTCTTTACCTCCTGCCCCTGTCAAGTCAGACAGATACTACAGGGTCCCAGACACCCATAAATTTCTTTACAAAAACCCTGCTGCTGACCCCGAAAGTTTCTCACAGGGTCCCAAAGGGGTTAAGGCTGCTTCTGCCAAAAACCCTGTCGCCTCAGACAGAGATTCTAGGGCTTTGGACAGATGGGGGAAAAAAGTTTACACTTCTGCTACCTTGGCTGTAAGGGCTTTAAATTGTCAGTTTCATATGCTCAAATATCAGCAATATTTAATGTCTTTGTTAAAACAAAAAATGTTGACAAATTTTGAATGTACTGAGAACAAAGATTTGCAGGATTTATTGCATGCAGCTGAACAAGTGGGAAAACATACTTTGCAATGTGGCTATGATTCACTGGAGGCCTCGTGCAGGGCCGCTGTTACAGGTTCTGTTATTAGAAGGCATGCTTGGTTAAAGGAACAGAATCTGCCTGATCATGTTAAAGCAAAATTATTGGATGCTCCATTACAGCATGATACTTTGTTTGGTGTTAAGGCAGAGGAGGTGTTAAAGAAAATGGAGGATAAGGCAAAATCTATGCAGACAGTAAAGGATTTCTTACAGGTACAGCCACCCAGATTTAGCAGGAACAGGCCCAATAAGAACTGGTCCTTTCCAGTGTCAGACAGACCACAAAGAGGCAGATTCAGACGCCCTAGAGGCAGGCAACAGCCTCAGGGCTCATACAGGCCCAAACAATGGGGTGCTTTACCTCCAAAAGCGGAGAAGACAAATCACAGCCTTCTAGAAAACAGTCCCAGTGACTTCCTTCTGCCAATGCCAAGCACTTATTTTTTGGCAGCACCCTTAGGGGGAAAGCTAGCACTTTTTTCACAAAACTGGCACAAGATCACCCAGGACAAATGGGTCTTAAATATAGTCTCTCGGGGCTACAGGTTCCACTTTCACACCCTTCCAAAGGCAAAAGGTATGCCAGACCTGCCACGCAATCAATGGCAAGAGGCACAAAAACAAGTTTCATCTCTCATGGACATGGGGGCTATTCAGCCAGTGCCACAACAAGAGCAGGGACAAGGATTTTACTCAAGACTTTTCTTAGTACCAAGAAAGGACAAAGCCTGGAGACCAGTTTTGGATCTGTCTATACTAAATACTTTTCTGGATGTCCCAAAATTCAAAATGTTGACTCTGCAGCAGCTTCTGCCCATGCTGGACAAGAAGGCTTGGCTTGTAACTTTGGACCTCAAAGAGGCATACCTGCATGTCCCAGTCAGACAAACTTGCAGAAGATACCTCAGATTCATAGCTGGCTCAATGCACTACCAATTCTCTGCACTGCCCTTTGGCTTATCTACTGCGCCCAGGGTCTTCACAAAGTGCCTTGCACCAGTAATTGCATTTTGCAGACAAAGAGGAATTCAAATATACCCCTACTTGGATGACTGCCTTATTCAAACAAAGGACAAAGATATTCTACTACAACATCTGGCGTTTGTAAAAAGATTACTAATTTGCCTAGGGTGCACAGTAAACGAAAAGAAATCAAAACTAGTGCCCTCTCAAGAGATAATATTCCTGGGTGCAAGCTTAAATACAACTGCCCAGATGGCTTATCTCACGCCAGACAAACAAAGGCATCTGACTTCTTAACTTCAAAGACATGGCAACAAAGTCCCAGTTGTCTGCAAGGAAAATTCTGCAGGCTCTGGGCTACATGGCATCCTGCATTCTACTATTTCCATATGCAAGACTGCATATGAGGAAACTACAATGGTATCTAAAAAGTGTTTGGACTCAACATTGCCACAGCCTGGAAACAGTAATTACTCTCATTCCCTGCCTGCAACAGGAATTTCAATGGTGGGCACAGGCCTGTCACCACAACAAGGGACAGCCATTCACCTTACCCACTGCCAGGCAGACACTAACAACAGATGCATCAGATTATGCCTGGGGGGCACACATGGCAGGAAAATGTACCCAGGGCACATGTCCCGCAAACCAAATGCATCTCCTTATCAATCAAAAAGAGATGCTAGCTGTACAAAATGCCCTGACAGCCTTCAAGGACCTACTTCATCCAGGACAACTACTGATAAAGACAGACAATACTGCAGTCATGTGGTACATAAACAAGCAAGGGGCATGCATTCCTACCCCCTCTCCAGGCAAGCCATGACTTTGTGGAACGCAGCATTGACTTATCAAGTACATCTGCAAGCACAATTCCTGCCAGGAAAGACAAATACTTTGGCAGACGAACTAAGCAGAAACCTCATGGATCCTCACGAGTGGAAACTGGATCCACAAATCTTCAACATGATAACAGGGAAATGGGGATGCCCAGACATAGATCTATTTGCCTCCCCTCACAACTGCCAGCTACAGAGATTCTGCACTCGGACTTATCACAAGCAAGCATGGAAAGTGGACGCCCTTTCATTAATTTGGAAAGCCCTTACAGTATATGCCTTCCCTCCTCTGCCTCTCCTCTCCAAGGGTAAAGGTCAGACAAGAGAAGCAAAAATGATACTGATTGCCCCAGACTGGCCACGCCAGCACTGGTACCCAATCCTAAAGAGCTTGTCTCAAGGCCCAGCGTGGACATTGCCTCTAATACCTCATTTGCTGACCCAACAGAACAATCGGATCCTGCACAGCCAACTCAAAACCCTAAATCTGGCTGCATGGCGGATAATGTAATCATTCAGAACACAACTCTCTCTAAAGCAGTTATGGATGTTATTCTGGAGGCCAGGAGGCCCAGCACCAGAAAATCTTATGCAGAAAAATGGAAGAGATTCTGTGCTTGGAACCAAGTGCAGGGAATTGACTTGCATGAACCAAATATTCCTCAGATTTTGCAATACCTAACTGAGATGCTGGACAAAGGCCTATCCTTCTCATCAGTTAAGATCCATGCCTCTGCCATTTCAGCTCATTACAATACGGACCCACCAATTTTTTCTCATCCACTGCTAAGACAATTTCTCAGAGGGGCCAAAAACATAAGACCTCCAAGGAGAGCTCCAGTGCTTACATGGGACCTCAATTTTGTCTTGGAAAAACTCACACTGCCTCCTTTTGAGCCAGCCAATACAGCAGAGATAAAATACTTGTCATGGAAAACCGCTCTTCTCCTAGCAATAACTTCAGCAAGAAGAGTCTCAGAGTTACAGGCACTAATGGCTGTGGAACCTTTTATTATTTTTCATCAGGACAGGGTTTCTCTAAGGGCAAACCCCACATTTATGCCTAAGGTAGTGTCCAACGTGGCTCTTAACCAAACCATACATTTGCCTACCTTTTATCCAAACCCACAGAACAAGGGGGAGAGACTTCTGCATACTTTGGACATACACGGACAGCTACGCTTTTACTTGGACAAGACTAAAGCCTTCAGAAAGACTGAACAACTCTTAGTGGCATATGTTGCAGGTTCCCAAGGAAAAGCCATTTCAAAGCAGACTATTTCAAAATGGATAGGCCACTGCATTCGTTTCTGCTATTCATAACATGGCAAATCAGTGCCCAAGGGCATTAGGCCACATTCTACCAGAGCAGCAGCCACTTCAGCAGCCTCTTCAGCAGCCATCCTCACAGGAGTACCAACCAAGGATATTTTGGAGGCTGTAACATGGACTTCAGTGCACACTTTTACAAAGCACTACCATTTACCTCTCTACTCTAAATCCAGAGCAGGCTTTGCCACTGCAGTTCTGCAGGGCCTCATAGCCACTCCAAACTCTATTTAGGCCCAGCCGCCCAACCTCAGCTTTGGGATTCAACCCAAGTGTAATGACTGCAACAGTGAAACACGATGAACATAGACAGTTGTGTACCTATCATAAATGTAGATGTTCGAGTGTATTCACTGTTGCAGTCCAGGTTACCCTCCCACCATCCCCCTTTTTCTTTGCTGGGACTTATCTGTACCTATGTGGTGTATTTGCTTGTAGATGAAGGTTATGTGCATGCTTTTTTATAATCATAATTTTTACAGCCTACCCTTTTGGGGGCACCTGACATCTGGGCAAGAAAAACTGAAGAAAATGGTGTCGGCTGCATCTTTTATACCCCTGGCACACTGACGTCAGGGAAGAGGTGACAGCAACCAACGCTGGACCAGGACTTTGGAATTCAGGCCGACTGCGGGTTGCCTGCCAGCAGGATAACCCAAGTGTAATGACTGCAACAGTGAATACACTCGAACATCTACATTTATGGTAGGTACACAACTGTACTTTTCGAACCCTGCCCTTTAGTCTCACTACAGCCCCCACAGTGTTCAACAAATGTATGACAGTGGTCACGGCTTACCTGAGGCGTTTAGGATTCCAGGTGTTTCCGTACCTAGACGATTGGCTTCTCACTCCCACCACCAGGCATCAGCTTATACAAACCAGGGACACAACTCTTTCCCTCTGCAGTCATCTGGGTATTACAATAAATTCAGAAACATCTGCCTTGTTTTATCGGAGCAGAATTGGACACCGCCACCACCACTTTGAGACTTCCAGCAGAAAGAGTCTTACTAATCCAACAGCAGGTTTGCAATATCATATCCAAAGACAAGACTCCAGCATCAGAAATACTAAAACTGTTAGGCATGGTGGCAGCTGCAATATTAGCGATACTGTTGGGTCGCATGCACATGCGGAATTCTGCAATGGCTGTTATTCACTCAGTGGTCTTACCAAGAGCTTCCAATGTGTCATCTCATAATGGTCACAAACACATGCAAAAAGGGTCTTCCGTGGTGGTTGGCCTCTCTTCATGTAATGATAGGTCGTCCTTTTGTTCTACCCCCACCAGTGGCCACAGTGACCACGGACGCTTCCCTGATAGGGTGTGGGGGCATTTTCAAGGAAAAACAGCCCAAGGCACATGGACCGAACAGGAGACACATCTGCATATCACTGTCCTGGAGATGAGAGTGGTATTTTTAGCATTGCAGTACTTCCAGAATTCTCTTCCTCTGGGAACTATTGCGATTCAGACGGACAACATGTTAGTGGTCTGGTACTTGAACAAACAAGGAGGAACCAGTTCCTACCCCCATTGTTGTAAGGCCCTAGGAGTATGGCAGTGGGCTACATCCACCCAATGCATTCTGTTAGCAACGCACATCCCGGGGAAAATCCAACATGATAGCAGACAAACTGAGCAGAGCAATTTTGTTGCCTCATGAGTGGTCCCTCAAGAACGAAATAGCAGAGAGAGTTTTCCGCAGGTGGGGCCAGCCTTGCTGCGACCTTTTTGCCAACCACATGAACTTGAAGTGCAGAAGCTACTTTGCCCTGATTCCCCCTCCGGGAGAAGCCCCAAGGGACACACTCGTACACGATTGGCCTCCGGGTCTCCTCTATGCATTCCCACGAATTCCCTTGGTACCCAGAATATTACAGAAAGCAAAAGCCCTGGGAAGGACCATCATACTAATAGCCTCTCATTGGCCTCGTCAGATTTGGTTCCCTTTCCTTCGACTTCATCAATTGGAAGACACTTGGATTCTGGATCCAGTTCCAGATCTTCTGACGCATTCGTCGAGGGATCTTCATCTCTCTCTTCATTCCCTGAAATTGACAGCTTGGCTGCTCCAATTCCCAACATAGCCAAATTCCATAACCTCTCTAATGAAACACAGCAGATTCTGATACCTTCTCATAAATCCTCTACTAGGAAGCAATATCTTAGCAAATGGAAAAGATTTTCTATAAGGGCCTCTCAAAATAACATTGATCCCTACCAAGCCCCTTTTGCCTCCATATTAGAGTTCTTGACTATGCTTTTCAATAAAGGAGCTGCAGCAACAACAGTTCAAGTTCAACTTGTTGCTATCTCTAATTTTGGGTTCTTGTCAGTTTGTCGAAACTTCAGCAGTTCGAGCACCATATGTTCGAACTGTGAAGTTCGAAAACTGATTATTGTGAAGCCGCGGAACACAGAATTCTTTCCCAGGGAAAGAATTTGGTGGGCCATTTCTGTGGCTTTGCAGTTTTAAGCATTGTGGTGGAAAGTTACAGGTCGGGTTCAGGTAAGTGCGCGATTGTGTGGAAGTTAGGTTTAGGGCGCGGGTGAGGTGAATTAGGGTTAGGGCGCAGGTGAGATGGGTGTGCGATAGTGACAGACTTTAGGGTTAGGGTGGGATAGGTGAGTTAGGGTTAGGGCATGGGTCAGGTGAGTGTGCGATAGTGATGGACCTTAAGGTTAGGGTTTGGGTTAAGGTTAGGGTTTGGGTTAAGGTAAGTGGATAGATAGTAGTGTATTTACAGTTTAGTGTAGGCTTAGATGTAGGATTTTAAGTGTATGTGTGTGGATTGCTGTTTTTTTGGTGTGCTTGTGTTGTGTGTGTGTTTCTTGGAACAACGATTTTTTTCCCTTGGAAAAAGGTCACTGTTTTAAGCCTTCGATGATTTTGCACTTCGAGGTTAGACGTTCAAACATATGGTGTTCGAACTTCTGCCATTTTGACGAAGTGATATAGACCCTCTAATTTTCACTTTGGCTTTGAAGGATTGAACATAATGTCACACAAACTATCCAAAGCCTTTCTCAAAGGGACTTTTCATCTCAGACCACCTGTGAAATCCCCTTATACCCCTTGGAATCTAAATTTTATGCTTTCATGCATTATTCTCCCACATTTCGAACCACCTTCCTCCTGCGATTTGAAATATTTGTCATGGAAGACTATCTTTTTAGTAGCCATCACTTCTGCCCGTAGAGTGTCAGAGATTCAGGCCTTGTCCATAAAGCCTCCTTATTTGATTTTCCATCCTGACAGAGTCTCCCTACGAACAAATCCTTCATTCTTGCCCAAAGTTTGTACTGAAATAATCTGAACCAGATTATAGATTTGCCACCATTCTTCCCAAACACACCAACAACTTAGAATGTATGCTGCACAAACTTGATGTTCATAGACAAGTCGGATTTTACTTGGATATAACAAAAGAGTTCAGAAAATCAGAACAGCTTTTCGTTTCCTTTCAGATTCCAGAAAAGGTTTGCCAGTGGGAAAAACAACACTGTCTAAACAAAATTAAGGCTCATTCTACCAGAGCAGTGTTCACATCTTCTGCCTTTTCTGCTAGGCTTCCTATAGACAACATTTGTGCAGAAGCCGCTTGGTCAAGACCTCATACCTTTATCACTCATTACAAAGTTGACAAGGCCTCCAGGGACAGGGCCTCCTTTGGGTCTACTGTCCTGAAAAACATACTCCCGTGAGCCACCCGAGAAAGATGGTGCTTGGGAAGCCACCCATCTGTAAGAATGAACGATGAGATAGAACAACTTCACATAAAGAAGTTATGTACTCACAATAACGTTCCATGTGAGTTGTTCATCTCGCCTTCATTCCTACTTCCCACCTTCCTTACCCCCACCAGGGTTTTTCGAGGACCAAGATACTAGATTCTTTGTGGTTGTCAATCCTTCTATAGCTTTTTCCTAATGAGTGATAGAATGACACATGGTATTATTATAGCAGCAAACGAGATCTGAGGTAACTCCAGGTGCATCATGGGATATGTACTTGGCCTCGAGCTGTCTGAAGACCTCGAGCTTTGTAGTAGGCTGACTCGGAGACGAGGATCGGCTCCGAACCCGTCTGTAAGAATGAAAGCGAGATGAACAACTTGCATGGAAAGTTATGGTGAGTACATAACTTCTTTTTATCCACTATGCAGGAAAGCGATGAGAGTATGAGAATGGGTGATATTTTCACAATTTCTTGTAATAGCAACAGATATGCTGAGGTCTTCCAACATGATTGTGAGCTAACTAAGCAGAGATACTGCTTCCCCACAAATGGTCTCTCAGTGGCAGAATGTTACGCAGCATTTTAAAGAAAATGTGGAGATCTTGCTGCTGTCTTTACTTCACCATTCAAAACTAAATGCCCTTACTTTTTCAATATAGTTTTTTAAATAGGGACAGACACCCAGTGATGCTTTCTCCCATGATTGGCCCCCAGGTCTCCTGTATTCCTTTCTCCCTATTCCGCTACAACCATGGCTATTACAGAAGGGCAAGAGTTGTAAATCTCAGCTTATTCTCATAGCACTCTTTTAACCTTGCCAGACTTGGTTCCCTTTACCTTGGCCTCACCAGAAGTAAAAACCCCTTCTTCCCCAGAGCTCCGCTCTACTAAGTGACCTGGATGGATAACCTCATCCAGACATTTAGTCTTTTTGTCTAACTACTGGGTTTCTCCAGATCCAATAATGTCCAGGAACACTTTGATACCTCCTAATGTCAAATTTATTACAGCTTCTCAGAAAACTTCAACTCAGAGAATCTGCAAGGGAAGATGGAAAAAGTTGTCAGTGTGGGCTAGTGTCATAAGCATTTCACCAAAGGCAGCATCTTTAGAATCAGTACTAATTTTTCAAATAAAGCTGTATAACAAAGGAGCGAGACACTCCTCAACTAAGGTGCATTTCGCTGCAATTTCTTCCTACCATGAAGGTTTTCCAAATCATTCCTTAGTGTACATTGTTCATGTAAGGCCTTCATCAAAGGTATTTTTTATTCCACATCTCCAGTGGTTGAACTTGCTCCAGTTTAAGATCTGAACTTTATGGTGGAGTCTCTGATGAAATCACCTTTTGAACCAGGAAGTTCAGGTGATATCAAGTTTTTGTCTTGGAAAACAGCTGTTTTGGTGGCCATTACCTCAGCCAGAAGAGTTTCTGAATTAAATGCTCTTCATCTCAGTATCCCTATATTATCTTCCATCAGGATTGAGTGTCACTTAGGGCAAAACCATCCTTTATGCTTAACATATCTATGCAAAACAATCTAAAGCAGTATATCCATTTACCTGTGTTTTTTCCTAAGTGCTCTAATAAAGAGAACATTTGTTACAGTATTTGGATTGTTCATAGACAACTGAGATTTTACTTGGATCCTACTAATACTTTCAGAAAAGATGAACAGATGTTTGTCAGTTTTTCACCATCCAGACTAGGTCAGAGATTACCAAAATTACATTGGCAAAGTGGATCTCTGATTACATTTCCTTTTAGTACCCATCAGCAGGCAAGCAGCTTGCTGTTCCACCAAAGGCTTACTCAGCTGGGGCTTAAGCCACGTGCATAGCCTTCTTGCAGAACTTTCCAGATGGTGAGATTGCAGTGATAGCTACCTGTCTTCATTGCACATCTTTGCTAGATATAGCTACCTGTCATTGTTGCCTATCTTTGCTAGATACTACAGTCTTGATTCCATTTCCGTAACAAGGGCCTCCTTTGGAGTGATCATTTTTATAGTTTTGGTAATTTGAGCCACTCATGGAGATTCTGTCTTGATGATCCATTGTCTGGACAGGTCCTGAGAAATATGCAAGTTGTGTACTTATTGGAAGATTAGATTTCTCGGTTTCTGTTTGTACACTGGAAGAATCCTGTACACTGGAAGAATCCATCTGCCTTCCCTTTTCAGATTGTCCCTCCTTGTGTGGTCTGAGACCAGAATTATTGTTAGGGTTTTCTTTTTTGCCTTCTTGTGGGATTCATAATTGTACTACTAATAGCAGGCTAACTCGATCTGGACTAGCAGCAGTGGGAGGTTATGGGTAGGGATGATCTTGAGCTTGTGAAGAGTTTGTTGCCATCAGTAAAGGGCACCAAGGCAGTAGTCCTGATGCTCCAATATCTGGAGAGAGGCCAGAGAAATATAACATCCCAGAAACTGCATAATCTATGTTTACCTGTGTACCATATCCTCGAGATATGTAAACAGGCATACAGAGAATAACTGGTAACCATTTGAAATGTTGGGACCTACTTCCGCTAGTCCTGAAATATGAAGACTAAATGGCTGAAAAAAATGCCTTTCAGATACCAAGTCCAAGATAGCCATTTCTTGGAATATTGTGTTTCATCTGTGGTATAGTGATCTCAGAGTTTGTATGTATAAGTTTGAAGGGTATGGGAGGACTTGTCCTCCTGCAAAAAAACAAATTTAAAGGAGACTAGTGATGTTCAGTAGTCCCAGTTCTGCACTTTCGGCCCTTTTTTTGGTGTGTTGGCATTTGGAGTTGTGAGTGCTGACATTTCAGTAGGAAGCTGAACAATTGCATAGATGGAGCTGAGCAGCAGCATCGAAGTTGGAGAAGGAAATGAACAGACTGAAAAATTCCAAGTGCTGAGTAGTCCTCATTTCTACAACATATAGTCCTGTCTGCTGCTGTAGATGAGTGGACTGCTATTTTGGTAAATGTGTGACATTCATTTTGTGTCTTTGGGGCTTGCATTTCTGAAACTTCTACATCTGCATGGCAGTATAGAAAACACTCTGCAAATTAACTGTGGCTCAGTTGGGCAGTTACTTACTGAAACTGTACTACTTACTTGTAGGTTCCCTACAGGCTAAAAGATGCAGAATCTGAATTCGACAGCAATAGTCAAGTTCCAGAGTCTCCAATTGGGCGAGAAGAGGAGCCGCATTTTTTCATGGTGCCCAAAAAATACAGAAAGGTATGTTGTGAACAAGGGTACAGTGTGCCAAAATCAAAATCAGTTTGTTAGACTGCAAAATCAATTGATGCTGTTGTAAAAAAAAAAAAAAAAAAAAAAAAGTCATTAGAAGTTGATGTGGCATGATTAGCAACATAAATGTGATCAGTATTTTACACATCGATTTGATCAGGCAGACTACTTAACGTCCTACTTCTTACACATTACTGCAAGTGTCTTTAGCTTAGAAATTAAGTAGATGATGAGCAGTTATAACTAGAGCCTTCCGGTTGGAAGAGTATTATGTTATCTTTAGACAGTAAGAGTTACTGAAGTTAGATAATTTATAGTATATTTAATATATTTTTAATAACACATATAAGTGTAAATTGTATACCAGTGTATGCCGTAAATGCAAAAGAAATATTTGACATTAGTATTGCAACAGTAGAATTTTTGCCACTTTTCATTAACCTATTCAGTATAGGCCCTCTCGCCTTTCCTTTTCATTCGGTTACTGCTAAGCTTGATTTGATTTGCTTGTGTAGTACACTTACAAGACTCGAGAGTGTTGAGGGCAGTAAAACAGTTTACAGTCAGATCTTAAATGATTTTAAATTTTACACAAAACAAATGTTATACATTTCATTTGTAGTCCCACTTATTGTGAACCTTTTAGGCATGTGATCTAAAGTTTAGATTCTAAATACTATCCATGTCATTCACCAGAATGGAACCACATGTCAGTAGATGTGTTATGAATTCAGCAAGAAGGGTTTTGAATTTTCCTTTATAGATATAATTGTGAAATTTATATAATGGCATCCATAACTGTGTAGCAAAATTAAGGCAGATTAGTTGTCCCATGCGTCAGTGTCTTCCATATTGTTTGGTCTAGACTTTTCTTCCAGTTTCTGCCATAACTTGAGTTTCTAAAAATAGTTTGTGTCTTTCACAAAATGATTGAGGTTAGATCCAGCTAAGGACTTAGTCTCTGTCTGGAATCAAGAGTAAAGGAAAGAAGGTGTCTTGAAAGTTGCCTAGGAAACTGGTTGCTATACCAGATATCTTATTGGTTCTCTTGTTTTTGGAAAATAATTATAGTTCTGTGTGTTTCAGAAGTCAAATTCTGCCATACTTGTGAACCACAACAATGTATGGTTTGATTAGTAAACTACTACAAAAGGTTTTAGGTTTTATGTCTCGCATGGGTTCTGTATGCATTTCTTGTTGGATGCTCAGGACATGTTTGTTAGTATGCAGTGGGTCATAGACATACTGACATATACCTCTATGATAAGCATGTGGCTTGGTTCCGTCCTGTTGCCGATGTCTGGGAATGTTTTATATTGTCATTAAATTAGAGGGTAAAAGCAGAAAAGTTTCAAATAAGCAGCACTAAGTTTCATGAGCTGTGTAGACAGTGTACTAAACACAGTTTTTGAGGTTGGAATTCGTATGCGTTAGTGCGATCATGATGACATGGTAAACATGGAAGATTGTAAGACACTGGAAGCATAAAGCTGAGTCAACATCTTTCTGTCAAGCTTTTAACTTATATGAATTGATCGCAAATATTTGTTTAGTTTCAGTTGGGTGTTATGCTTTCCTGCTGTGCTTGGGCTTGATGTTGTTCTACTGAAAGAGTTGAGTACCTAGAGCCTTCTTTTTGGGAGAGAAGGTTGGCATGTTTGCCACGTTATTATATTTAGGTGACTTAATCTATAAGAAGCATTGAATAAGGGGAGGTGGTTTCTAGATATCTGACTTATATTTGTGATCCTAATTGCATGGCTTGCATTTGCAACTGTGCTTGTCTGCACTCCTGTAGATAAACTAGAGAATTGTTAAACTAGAAAAGTAAAATTCCTGCCTGCTTTTAGATCGTACCCTTAATGCGCTCTTATGTAACTGTCAGATGGTGAACACCTGGAAGTATAAATGATCGTGGAATACATAACTTACATTCTGCAGAACTGAATACAAAATTGCAATAGAAACCATAGCAGTATTAGCTAGTGACTCTGTCTGTTTCTAAGATCATGTTTATTGTCTTGTTTAGGTCACTATAAAATATTCAAAGCTGGGACTCGAAGACTTTGATTTCAAGCACTACAATAAAACACTGTTTGCTGGCCTTGAGCCTCACATCCCGAATGCATATTGCAACTGCATAATTCAGGTGAATATTCATGTATATACTCTTCATTTTAAATCTGGCATGTCTGAACTTCTCATTGTGTTGTTGCATTCATAGATAAAACAAATTGCAGTACTGTCTGTAACAGGCACATGCGTTTGTGATGGCATTTTTCTTGTATTACAGATGACTGCTGCCTACCATCATCATCATTAGCCCTTTTTCCCATTTCCTACATGGGGTCTGAGTGTTGTGTCAGCTGTCTCTCTCACTTGATTCACTGCTACTTTCCTAACTTTTTCGACTTTCATACCTGATTGTCTCAGTGTTTCTCACACAATCTATCTATCTCTTTTCTGGATGCTTCCATCCCTCTCACCTTCTTCTTATCTTGCCCAAGTCTTCTTCACTAAATCATCATCTTTTTTTTCCTGCACAAATGCACAAGCCACTATAATCTGTTCTCTTTGACCTTCTCTGCAATTGGATCTAGTGTGGCATCTGCTCTGATGTCCTCATTTTTTTGTCCCACATTGTGTGCATCCTGTACTAATTCTACCATGTCCCTGGGACTTTGAGCCATTGCAGGACTGCCCAAATCAACTTTCTTGGGACCTTGTTATATGCTTTCTCCAAGTCTAGGAATGCCCAGTTGGACTCTTTCCTCATCGCTAGCTTCTACTCGACTATCTGTCTCACTGCAAGCATTGGATCAGTTGTGCTGCAACCTGATCTAAATCTGAAATGCTTGTCTCCCACCTTATGGTCTACTACAGTGTCTATTTGTTTATCAGTCCTCCTCTCCAGCACATGTTCTTCGTGTTTCACTGTTGCAGTCATTACATTTGGGTAATCTGCTGGCAGGTTGCCCTCAGTCAGCCTGAATTCCAAAGTCTTGGGTCCTGCGTCGGTTGCTGTCTCCTATTCCATGACGTCAGGTCGTCAGGGGTATAAAACAAGCAGCCGACGCCATTTTGTTTAGTCTTTCTTGCCGCACGGTGCCCAAAGCAAAAGCAGTTCGCAAGTGCCGGTCGGCCTACTCCTGAAATTTTCGAGTTCGAGTTTCAGAACCAAAGTCCTCACTAAAGCTAAGTACCCCGTTGGGGAAACTTTTTTCTTGCTCCATTCCGATGTCAGAAAAAGTTAATAATTGTATTACTTGTGGGAAGCAAATACCTCATAAGGATTTCCATTTATACTGTATTCCTTGCCTAGGCCCTGATCACAATGTGCCTGGCTGTCGGTTTTGTGCTAGATTTAACCAACGCTTTAAGCGTCGGTATATTTTTGCCTCAAAATATTTTGGAAACAGATTTAACTACACTGAAATGTCGTCAGATAGCAATCCGACTACCGGAGTACACAAAAAATGCAAAGAAAAGGCCAGAGACAGACCGTTGAGGTCCAAAACCGACGACGAAGCTTCTCCTAAGCCACTCGCTAGTTTGCCGGTACTCAGTGAGGTGCTTTCGCAGCCCCTGATACCTGCTACTTTCGAGTCGCAGGCCCCTACCGAGACCCATGTGGAGTCCGGCACGCCACGAGATACTCAAAGTATTGTACCCATGGATGTCTCTCCTTCGGATGGGTCTGGATCCACTGAGCAGGCACCGGCTTCTGAGGGTGTATTCAGGCCTCAACATTTTTATATAAAACTGACGACAGCTGCAAAACCAAAGACAAAAGCAACTTCTAAAGCTAAAAAAAACGACGCATGAGCCATGTGCACAGGCCGCTATGCCTAAAAGAACAGATGATCAAAATGGCTGAAGACCTAATTACCTTGACCAGGGGTTCCCAGCCCCCTCCTGAAAAGAGGCCTAGGCAAGACACTGATTATGAATCTTCAGATCAGGTTTCTATTTCTTCTGATTCCTCTTCTGATCAGGAATGATCTATTCCTCCCTATGAGGATTCTGATGCAGAGGAATCTATCCCATCTGCATCACCTCCTGAGGATTATTCATTTGGAGAAACCTTGCATACTGTGAGGCAGCATTTTCACTGGGAGAGTCAAGATTTCTCAGAATCTAAAAGGGGGCTCAGGGATTTCCTTCTCCCTCAGCACAGACCTTTAGCTATACCCCCTGTTTTAGACATTGTGGATGATGTGTTTTTTCTGAGTCAAGCTTGACTCCTGACTACTTGCCTCTGGCTCCCAGCAAGCCTGACAGATATTACAGGGTCCCTGACTCTCACAAATTTTTATTTAGAAACCCTTCTGCTGACCCTGAAACTATTTCACAGGGCCCAAAGGGAGTTAAGGCCTCAACAACAAAAAAATCCTACCCCCCTCTGACAGAGATTCAAGGGCACTGGATAGATGGGGAAAGAAAGTTTACACATCTGCAACCTTGGCAATTAGGGCCTTAAACTGACAGTTTCATATGCTCAAGTATCAACAACATGTTATGGGATTGCTGAAACAGAAAATTATGTTGATTTCTGAATGTGCAGAAAATAAAGATTTGCAGGACTTATTGCATGCAGCTGAACAAGTTGGAAAGCATACTTTGCAATGCGGTTTTGATTCCTTAGAGGCCTCCTGCAGGGCCGCAGTTACTGGATCTGTGATTAGGAGGCATGCCTGGCTAAAAGAGCAAAATTTGCATGATCGTGTTAAAGCTAAATTACTGGATGCACCTTTACAGCATGATACACTGTTTGGTACTAAGGCAGAAGAGGTTTTAAAGAAATTGGATGACAAAGCTAGGTCTATGCAAACTGTAAAAGACTTCTTACAAGTGCAGCCACCAAGATTCAGTAGACACTGGCCTACAAAAAATTGGTCCTTTCCTGTATCCGACAGAGCTCAAAGGGGCAAATCCAGATGCCCTAAAGGTTCTAGGTACTAGGCACAAGATTCTTACAGGTCAAAGCAATGGGGTGCTTCTAGCTCCAAATCTGGAGGAGATAAAGCGCAACCCTATAGAAAACAGTCCCAATGACTTCCCTCTGCCATCACCAAGCACTTATCTTTTGGCAGCACCCTTAGGGGAAAATTAGCACTTTTTGCTCAAAATTGGCAGTTAGTAACCCAGGACAAGTGGGTGCTAAACATAGTTTCACAGGGATACAGATTCCATTTCCATACTCTGCCAATGGCAAACGGTTGGCCAGATCTGCCAAAAAAAACAATGGGCAGAAGCACAGAAACAAGTTACGTCCCTCATGGATATGGGGGCTATTCAGCCAGTACCAGAACAGGAAAAAGGACAAGTTTTTTACTCAAGACTGTTCATGGTACCCAGAAAGGACAAGGCCTGGAGGCCAGTACTGGATTTATCAATTTTGAACACATTCCTGGACATTCCAAAATTCAAAATGTTAACTTTGCAGCAGCTTCTGCCCATGCTGGTCCAGAATGCTTGGCTGGTGACATTAGACCTAAAAGAGGCATACCTGCATGTCCCAATAAGGGAATCGTACAGAAGATACCTCCGTTTCAAGGCTGGCTTAATGAAATACCAATTCTCTGCACTGCCCTTTGGCTTATCTACTGTGCCCAGGGTCTTTACAAAGTGCCTGGCACCAGTAATTGCTTTTTGCAGACAAAGAAGTATACAAATATATCCTTACTTGGATGACTGTCTCATTCAAGCAGACAGGAAGGACATTCTTCTTCAGCACCTGGTGTTTGTGAAAGGGCTTCTAACATGCCTAGGGTACACAATAAGCAAAAATAAATCACAACTGGTACCCTCTCAAAAGATAACATTCCTGGGTGCAATCTTGAATACAACTGCCTAGATGGCTTTCCTCAAGCCAGACAAACAAAGGCACCTGACTACTTACTTCAAACTGATGGCAACAAAAACCCAGTTATCTGCAGGACAAACTCTGCAGGCTTTAGGGTTCATGGCATCCTGCATCCTACTGATTCCATATGCAAGACTGCATATGAGGAAACTTGAATGGTACCTAAAAAGTTTATGGAGTCAACATTGTCACAGTCTGGAAACAATGATTCCTCTCATTCCCTGCCTACAACAGGAGTTTCTATGATGGGCAAAGGCATGTCACCAAAACAGGGGACAGGCCTTCACTCTACCCCCTGCCAGCCAAACCTTGACAACAGATGCATCAGATTATGCATGGGGGGCCCACATGGCGGGAAGATGCATTCAGGGCATATGGACCCCAAAACAAATGCATCTGCAGATCAACCAAAAAGAGTTGCTAGCTGTTCAAAATGCCCAGACAGCCTTCAAGGACTTACTTCATCCAGTACAACTACTGATAAAGATGGACAACACCACAGTTATGTGGTATATAAACAAGCAGGGGGGCACGCACTCATAACCCCTTTGCAGACTAGCCATGGCACTGTGGGACACAGCATTGACTTGCCAAGTACATCTTCAAGCTCAATTCCTGCCAGGAAAATAAAATACTCTGGCAGACGATTTAAGCAGAAACCTTATGGACCCTCACAAGTGGAAGCTAGATCCACAAGTCTTCAGCATGATAACAAGGAAATGGGGGAGCCCGGACATAGATCTATTTGCCTCTCCTCAAAATTAGCAATTGAAAAGATTCTGCACGAGGACTTATCACAGATAAGCATGGAAAGTGGACGCCCTATCGTTCAGTTGGAAAAACCTATCAGTTTACGCCTTTCCTTCTCTGCCTCTTCTTCCCAAGGTCCTACTAAAAGTCAGACAAGAGAAACCAAAGATGATATTAATTGCCCCGGACTGGCACCGCTAATACTGGTACCCAATCCTAAGGAACTTGTCTCAATACCCAGCTTGGACCTTACCTCAAAGACCTCAATTACTGTCCCAGCAAAACAATCAGATCCTGCACAATTAGCTCCAAACACTAAACCTGGCAGCATCGCTGATCATGTAGTTATGCTAGCAACATCTCTCAGTAAAGCTGTGATGGATGTCATTTTGGATGCCAGAAGGCCTAGTACTAGAAAATCTTATGCTGATAAATGGAAGCAATTCTGTGCTTGGAATCAAGCACAAGGAACTGATACAACAAAACCAAATATTCCTCAGATATTACAATACTTGACTGAGATGCTTGACAGGCCTATCTTTCTCATCAATCAAAATCCATGCCTCTGCCATTTTGGCTCATTACAACACTGAGCCACCAATCTATTCTCATCCTTTACTAAAACAATGTCTTAGACGAGCCAAAAATTTAAGCCTTGCAGAAGATCACCAATACCTGCATGGGACCTCAATTATGTGTTGGAAAAGCTCACCCTGCCTCCATTTGAACCAGCTGCTACAGCAGATCTAAAGTTCTTATCATGGAAAACAGCTCTGCTCCTAGCAATTACTTCAGCAAGAAGAGTCTCAGAGCTACAGGCCCTCATGGCTGTGGAGCCTTTTATCATATTTTACCCAGACAGTGTCTCTGAGGACCAGTCCTTCATTTATGCCTAAGGTGATTTCCAGTGTTGCTCTTGACCAAACTATTCATCTGCCAACCTTTTATCCAAATCCGAAGAACAAGGGGGAGAGAATTCTGCATTCCTTGGGCGTACACAGACAGCTAAGATTCTACTTGAGCAGGACTAAAGCTCTAAGAAAAACTGAGCAATTACTAGTGACATGCTGCAGGGTCAGAAGGAAAGGCTATTTCGAAGCAGACTATTTCAAAGTGGATAAGCCACTGCATTTGTTTCTGCTACTTACACCATGGCAAACCTGTGCCCAAGGGCATTAGGTCTCATTCCATCAGAGCTGCAGTTAATTCAACAGCTTTTCTCAGAGGAGTACCAACCAAAGACATTCTAGAGGCTGCTACTTGGAGTTCTGTTCACATCTTTACAAAGTGTTATTATTTGCCTCTCTAAGTCCAGGGCAGGCTTTGCCACTGCAGTTCTGCAGGGCCTTATAGCCACCCCTAATGCGGTTTAGTTCCAGCTTCCCATCCATAGCTTTGGGATTCTACCCAAATGTAATGACTGCAACAGTGAAACATGAAGAACATAGTACAGTTGTGTACACTTATCATAAATGTAGATGTTCGAGTGTATTCACTGTTGCAGTCCAGGTTACCCACCCGCCATCCCCCTTTCTTTCTGGAGTTTATCTTTCCTTCACTATCTTCTACAACCTCTGTGGTGTATTTGCTTGTAGATGAAGGTAAAGTTTATATTTTTGCATGTATGTATATATGTATGTATATATATATATATATATATATATATATATATATATATATATATATATTATATATATATCTTGGCTACCTTTTTGGGGGCATCTGACATCTGGGGCAAGAAAAACTAATTAAAATGGCATCGGCTGCTTGTTTTATACCCCTGACGACCTGACGTCATGGAAGAGGAGACAGCAACTGACACAGGACCCAAGACTTTGAAATTCAGGCCGACTGAGGGCAACCTGCCAGCAGATTACCCAAATGTAATGACTGCAACAGTGAATACACTTGAACATCTACATTTATGGTAAGTGTACACAACTGTACGCTTCATGCAGTGTGACAGAAGTTTGATACTCTTTTTGCAGCCCACCATTATGAATGCCTCCTTTGGTTGTATACACTGGCACTAGAATATTTATCCTGCAGTCATCTGGGATATGCCATTCTCTCCTTACTGCTATGTGTACCCCCTGGAGCCATTTCCTTGTGCCCTGAGTATTTTCTCTAATTCTTGTACCTTCACTCCAGTGAACGTCTAGGTCTTCAGCATAGTTTCTGTTGACCTTTAAAGCCTTCTCTGACCATTGCTAACAGCTGATTGTGGCCACCACTGGTTTATATTTTGGGCTGACTGTTTCACTGAGGAAGATTTTGCAGTCTGTGAGTCTACCCCAATCCCATTTCCTTACTAAGAGGAAGCCTACCTGATTTGCATGTTGGCTGATATGTGACCATCTGACTGTTTTTCTTGCTGAACCTTGTATTGGCCACCATTAAGCTGTTTGCTAGACAGAAGTCTAGAATGGCCTGTCTTTCTTTATTCCTTTTGCCCTACCTATGTAGACCCAGGCCAGACACAAATCTAGTATGGCCTCTCCTCATTTATTCCTTTTGCCCTGCCTATGTGGACCCAGGCTGTCCTCGTGTCCTATTCTGTATGAACCAGCATAAGCATTCAAGTCCCCTGTTAATCAACATCAACTCACATTATCCTACTTTATTCAGTAAGTTTTGCAACTGCTGACTGATTGCACACTTTAGTTTATCAGTAATTCTGATGAACATCCCTATCTTTTTTCTGAAGACTATCCCTCACCACAATTTCCATACCAGTTCTAGTCTGTCATCCCTGTGAGGAGTAGACTCTGCATTCCAAGCCAATTGGTTTTACTGCACCGTCTTTCCATCTTGTCTCTTGGATACATAGGATATCCAGCCTCCTCCTTACTACTGTGTTATCCACTTCCAAGCTGCATCCTGTCAGTGAATTTCTGTAGAGTGTAGCAATCCTTTGTTCTTGTTTGGCAGGTTAGTTTTACTTCCAGGCTTTTGTTCAACAGAGCTATCCCTTGTAAACCAAGCTGGGCAACTGGACGCAGGCCAGCCAGTAGCTTAATAACCCAGGGCTGTTAGGATTTATGGTGGGCCACTAGAGGCACATTAGACCCCTCCCACTTTTTGATGGATCCCTGGCATAGGTTAAAGTAGGCCAGGTCCTCAACCCACTTATCACAGGCAAATACCCATACCCATTTTGGGCGACTTTAGTCAATGTGACCAAGCCACATTGATCCTGACCAATAAACAGAAATTGGCAGACATTTTTCTGCTTTTCCTTAAAAGTCTTTTTTTACCCCTTAATCTTAAATGTTTTTCAAAAGATTGAGACCAGGGAGTGGATTGACTTCATTTTCTTATGTTTTCCCTTTCAGGGGGAAGAGAATTGGATAATTGCATTCTGGGTAACAGGCATGCAGTAGCTCATACCTTTTCTGTACCTGATATAGGTTTAGGCAGAGGTGATAACAATGCTGAATGTGCTGCAGCACATGGTGTTGTCCAGGCATTTTTATTGCTTTGGAGTACGAAGCTTGAAATTAGTTTATTTATGTTCACTTCCAAGGATGGCTGTGAAATGGATTATTCTGCTGTTGCTGTTAAGTTGGATGTGGAAGGCATTTACTCAC
The DNA here is from genome assembly GCF_019279795.1 of Protopterus annectens. NCBI lineage: Eukaryota > Metazoa > Chordata > Ceratodontiformes > Protopteridae > Protopterus > Protopterus annectens. The sequence continues at coordinate 926,845,040 of NC_056743.1, read as the reverse complement.
ATAATAAATTGGCATTGCATAATGATGCCATAGGGTTTTTGTCTGGTGGAAGTTTCTTCTAAGTTTACAATAACAATCAGGGGGAAAAGTGCCGGATTGGAGGGGAAGAGAAGGTGAATCCATTCATGCACCCACCACTGAGGTTCCCCCAGTGATAGATCATGTCACTTAAATAAAGAAGTTCACCGTCTCCTCTTACCATTGCATATACCAGATGCCTGTGCATGTGATGTCTAGCCCTAAGGCCACTAGTTGTTTACTTCTGCTTGTGCACTTTTTTTGTCATCGCAAACTTGCTCCATAGAAAAGCTCCCATATTTGCTGACTAAAGCAGCAAAGCCTTTAAAGGGTTCCCAGTTGGAGTTCTCTGACCTGTCATTGAAAGTCCCTGAATTATGGAAAAATAAATAAATAAAGCTGCAAAAGTAAAGAAGAATGTGAAAGTCAACATTCACTGTTCTCCTTTAAAGTTATTTTTTGTAGGGTGGAGACGAGCACCACTGCTATCCCCCACACAGTATAGTGGTCTGCCACTCCTACATCCCTACTACTTACATATACTCTGAAGTTGCCATATCTTGAAGGTAAAAGACAAAGCAATCTCTGACTTAATGTATATAAATCTCCATTTTTGCTTATTCAATCTGTCTATTTTGGGACATGTAATTGAGTCTTGGGAATTTAAAACTGTTACCCTTTAAAGTGTTTGTATCTCTCAAGAAGTGAGCCAGGATTCACAGTAATATTGTCTTTGCTGCCTCAGTGAGGAACATGATATGAAGTCAAAAGTGTCAGCAGTTCATCCAGCTACCTTCAGACCTAGTAGGGAACATCTCATGGCTTAACTTATTACATGGTTGATGGTAGAGATTGAAAGTATCAAGTGCAGGGATCAGAAGAATAGTCCCACTCCCTAGGTCGTTGCTTGTTGCACTGTTTGAAGACCAGAGGAACCAAGGGCTGGTCTTGTTCACATCCATTTTGTAGGTAAGTGTATATTTGAAACAACCATCCTGTCTGTGTGTGTCAAATTCTTATCTTTTACTAGCCACAGCTGGAGCTTCCACCCATCTTCTTCAGTGGACATTGTGGGTCCCAAAGGAGATGCATGTCCTGCTGTCACCTTGGAGGGTGCTTCTCAAAGTGGCAGTCACTGCTTTTCCACCAGTTCCTTATCTGTCACACACTTGGTACTGACCGTGTCTTTGGGAGGGTCCCCTTAAATCAGTTGATTGCAGCTTATTGGTTGTACCTTGAGCTAGGTCTTCCAGAACTAGCCATTCCATCCCCAGCTGTTCTGTATACACCTTTGGATAGCAAAGGCTCTAACTTATGAATGACTTTTGCCTTGATGGTCAGTAAGAAGCTCTGAGGAGGTACATTTTCAGTTGGGGCTGTGCCTCAGGGTATGCACACTACTTATCCACCATTCATTTGGCTTGAGCAGATCTGCTGTTTCCCATATCGTGGAGAGTGTCTCTCATATCAGATGACTATTTCTTTGGTTGCATTCAGGAACAGAAACTCTTTAACTCTAGGTCCCTGCCCTGATCCAGTAGAACTCTGTGACACAGGTTGGTTAGATTATACTAGGTATGCTAGTTCTAGGGCTCAAAGTTAAGGCCATAGACGTGACAGTTTTGTGAAGTCAGGTAAAATACATTCATATCATTATGGAATACTCCTTTGGGGAGCATGTCCTTATCCAACACCAGGTTGATACAGGCCTCTCAAGTCTTTGTGCCCCATTTGAGAGGTGTGTCAGCACCATGGATTTTCTACTTGTATGAACGTGCTCCTTCTGAAGCAGGTGTGTCTGTAGATTTCCTTTATTTTGACTTCTTACAAGTCTGGGGATATGGAAGCTGTCACCTGTCACCTCATAGATTTTTAAGAATTGTTATTCATCCTCTCAGCATCCACCTCCCACACTTTCACATCAGGTGGTCACATTTTCAGAGAAATATTGAGGACTGTGAATTCCATTGTGGAATGGCCTGTATCCCCTCTTCTTGCCTGCAGAAGTGCCATAACCGATGTCTGCAAAAGGAGGAGGAAGAACAACCTTGCATCAAGTAATATATCAGAGTTGCCATATATATATATATATATATATATATATATATATATATATATATATATATATATATGGATCACCTTCAGATGCCCGAAATCGCGTTTCGCCGACACACTAATCACCGACACCAAAAGACCGACAACAAAAAATACCAACAACGCAAAACACCGAAAACCATTACACCAACACACTACACGTAAACAACACAGTACACTACATAACATATCCACTATCCCTAACCCAAACCCTAACCCTAAGGTCCGACACTACCGCACACTTACCCTACCTGCACCCTAACCCTAACTCACTTACCCACCAGAACCCCAAGGTTCGACACTACCGCACACTCACCCTACCTGCACCCTAACCCTAACTCACTTACCCACCCCTAACCCCAAGGTCCGACACTACCGCACACTCACCCTACCTGCACCCTAACCCTAACTCACTTAACCCACCCCTAAACCCACAGTCCCTCACTATCGCACACACACCCTACCTGCACCCTAACCCTAACTCACTTAACCCACCCCTAAACCCACAGTCCCTCACTATCGCACACTTACCTGTCCGCTCCCTAACACTAAATCCCTCACTCTATCGCACACTTACCGAGTCCGTCGGGTTCTCACCTTGTCGGTCATCTGCGTTGTCGGTGTTTTCGTCCCGTCGGATTCAGTGTCGGCGAAACGCGCTGTCGGGCATCTGAAGGTGACCCATATATATATATGTAATATACACTGCCTGGAAACACCCAAATTTGGCTTCTGCAGTTCCCATGAAAATGGATACTCTCTACATACCTCTGGCAGAATGTATCAAGTTCCTGATCAGGTATCTTTGACTGAACTTCTCTTTGTTCTCCTTTGTCCTTCAAAAGATCCAGAGACCACAGCACTTTGCCCCCTTTCTGACATACAAGGAGTCTGAAGCCTTTTTGCGGGTGAAAAAGACAATGTTATTCTTTCTCAAATTACTTTTATGCTTCGAAACTGTTTAACTCACCTGTTCAGATTCTGTTCCTCCCTAGTGGATCAGTCACTGGAAGAAGTTTTCTCTTTGTGTAAGTCTAGTTAGGAGGTGATCATAACTCATTCTGTGACATCCTTATTGAGGCACCATGTGCTCTGCATGATTTTAATTGTGCTGATGCTGTAGTTAGATCTTTAGGTGGAGGCATGCACCTTCACAAGATTGCCCACCTGAAGGTGTCCTCTGTTAAGGGTACACTCATGCTGTTCATTTTCAGTACTCTGGGGGGATATTTGGCAAGTCTTTGCAGGACTTAGTGGATGATGTCTTGAAGAAGTAGGTCTTTGTCACTGTCGAAGGCCCATATGGTCTCTTTACATCCTCTTCTGCTTCCTTTCTTTCATGTCTGAGGAACTGCCCCCCACCCTGCAGACGGAGTAAGGTCCTAATGCATTGCACTTTCTTATTCCTTTCAGTAGTGCCAGCTAAGTTACCGAAGAGGATGCATCCAATGGCCCACAGTTGCAGTCCTGCTTGTTATCTAGGGCTTCTTTGTTAGTGAGGATGGTTTTCTGAGTTTACCAACTTGAAGTGCCATTAAACAGTATTAGTAAGTTTTCATTGTGGTGCCAGTCAGCTGTGCCTTAAAGCTCTTAGGCCCTTTCCAAGAAAGGGATGTGCTAAGACACTAAGCAGTCCTCACAGAGCTTCTGAGAGAAGCCCAGGTACTGCTCTTTAAATGGTTTATAGTGGCTGCCTCTCCTTTGACGCAAGGTCAAAGGTCAGTGTCATAGTAGCAACTTGCATGTGATGCTAAAACATAAAAAGACTGGATTTTATTCCCCCAGCAGATACTTGGATTAATTTTTGCAATAGTAACACTACAATGTAGTACTGGATGGGAAGTGATGCTTTGTTGAGTGTGCCATTCTTCAGATAAGACATGCCATTCTTCGAATGACACATTCGACTAAGGTACCATCTGCCTGAGTGGGGTAGGTAACTCAGCTGAATGTTGGATGTAGAAGATGTTCTTCATGTTTCACTGTTGCAGTCATCTGCTGGCAGGTTGCCCTCAGTCGGCCTGAATTCCAAAGTCTTGGGTCCTGCGTCGGTTGCTGTCTTCTCTTCCATGACGTCAGGTTGTCAGGGGTATAAAACATGCAGCCGACGCCATTTTCTTTAGTCTTTCTTGCCGCACAGTGCCCGAAGCAGAAGCATTTCGTATGTGCCGGTCGGCCGACTACTGAAATATTCCAGTTTAAGTTTCAGAACCAAAGTCTTCACTAAAGCTAAGTACCCTGTTGGGGAAGCTTTTTTCTTGCTTTTTACTGATGTCAGAAAAAGTTAATAATTGTATTACTTGTGGGAAGCAAATACTTCATAAGGATTTCCATTTATACTGTATTCTTTGCCTAGGTCCTGATCACAACGTGCCTGGCTGTCAGTTTTATGTTAGATTTAACCAACGCACTATTAAGCGTCGATATATTTTTTGCATCAAAGTATTTTGGAAACAGATTTAACTACCCAGAAATGTTGTCGGATAGCAATCCGGCTACCGGAGTACATAAAAAATGCAAAGAAAAGGACAGAGAAAGGCAGTCAAGATCCAAAACCAACGACAAAGCTTCTCCTAAGCCAGTCGCCGGTTCGCCGGTACTCAGTGAGGGGCTTTCGCAGCCCCTGATACCCGCTACCTTCGAGTCGCAGGCCTCTACAGACACCCATGTGGAGTCCGGCATGCCGCAAGATACTCAAGGTATTGGACCGACGGATGTATCTCCCTCGGATGGGTCCGGAGCCGATGAGCAGGCACCGGCTTCTGAGGGTGTATTCAGACCTCAACATTTGTATATCAAACTGAGGACAGCTGCAAAACCAAAGACAAAAGCAACTTCTAAAACTAAAAAAACTGACGCATGAGCCACGTGCACAGGCCTCTATGCCTAAAAAAACAGATGATCAAAATGGCTGAAGACCTTATTATCTTGATCAGGGGTACCCATCCCTCTCCAGATAAGAGGCCTAGGCAAGACACTGATTATGAATCTTCAGATCAGGTTTCTATTTCTACTGATTCTTCTTCTGATCAGGAATTATCTATACCTCCCTATGAGGATTCTGATGCTGAGGAGTCTATTCCATCTGCATCCCCTCCTGAGGATTATTCATTTGGAGAAACCTTGCATACTTTGAGGGAGCATTTTCACTGGGAGAGTCAAGACTTCTCAGAATCAAAAAAGAGGCTCAGGGATTTCCTCCTTCTCCCTCAGCACAAGTCTTCAGCCATTCCCCCTGTTTTAGACATTGTGGATGATGTGTTTTCGGAGTCAAGCTTGACCCCTGACTCCTTACCTCCAGCTCCCAGTAAGCCTGACCAATATTACAGGGTCCCTGACTCACATAACCTTTTATTTAGAAACCCTGCTGCTGAACCTGAAACTATTTCACAGGGCCCAAAGGGAGTTAAGGCCTCAACAGCAAAAAATCCTACCCCCACTGACAAAGATTCAAGGGCACTGGACAGATGGGGAAAAAGGTTTATACATCTGCAACCTTGGCAATCAGGGCCTTAAACTGTCAATTTCATATGCTTAAGTACCAACAACATGTTATAGGATTGCTGAAACAGAAAATGATGTTGATTTCAGAATGTGCAGAAAATAAAGAATTGCAGGAATTATTGCATGCAGCTGAACGAGTTGGAAAGCATACTTTGTAATGTGGTTTTGATTCTTTAGAGGCCTCCTGCAGGGCCGCAGTTACTGGATCTGTGATTAGGAGGCATGCCTGGTTAAAGGAACAAAATTTGCCTGATCATGTTAAAGCTAAATTGTTAGATGCACCTTTACAGCATTGAGTCTCTGTTTGGTATTAAGGCAGAAGAGGTTTAAAAGAAAATGGAAGACAAAGCTAAGTCTATGCAAACTGTTAAAGACTTCTTACAAGTGCAGCCGCCAAGATTCAGTAGACACTGGCCTACAAAAAATTGGTCCTTTCCTGTGTCAGACAGAGCTCAAAGGGGCAAATCCAGATGCCCTAAGGGTTCCAGATACCAGGCGCAAGACTCATATAGGTCAAAGCAATGGGGCGCATCCACCTCCAAATCTGGAGGAGATAAAGCGCAAACCTACAGAAAGCAATCCCAATTACTTCCCTGTGCCTTCACCAAGCACTTCTCTTTTGGCAGCACCCATAGGGGGAAAATTAGCACTTTTTGCTCAAAATTGGCAGTCAGTAACCCAGGGCAAGTGGGTACTAAACATCGTATCACAAGGATACAGATTCCATTTCCACACTCTGCCAATGGCAAATGGTTGTCCTGATCTGCCAAAAAATCAATGGGCAGAGGCACAGAAACAGGTTACGTCACTCATGGATATGAGGGCCATTCAGACAGTACCAGAACAGGAAAAACGACAAGGTTTTTACCCAAGACTGTTCTCGGTACCCAGAAAGACGAGGCCTGGTGGCCAATACTGGATTTATCGATTTTGAACACATACCTGGACATTCCAAAATTCAAAATGCTGACTTTACAGCAGCTTCTGCCCATGCTGGTCAAGAATGCTTGGCTGGTGACTTTAGACCTAAAAGAGGCATACCTGAATGTCCCAGTAAGACAGTCGTGCAGAAGATATCTCAGATTCAAGGCTGGCTTAATGCACTACCAATTCTCTGCATGGCCCTTTGTCTTATCTACTGCGCCTAGGGTCTTTACAAAGTCCCTGGCACCAGTAATTGCATTTTGCAGACAAAGAAGTATACAAATATATCCTTACTTGGACGACTGTCTCATTCAAGCAGAGAACAAGGACACTCTTCTTCGACACCTGGGGTTTGTGAAAAGGCTTCTAACATGCCTAGGGTACACAATAAACGAAAAGAAATCACAACTGGTACCCTCTCAAAAGATAGCATTCCTGGGTGCAAGCTTGAATACAACTGCCCGAATGACTTACCTCATGCCAGACAAACAAAGGCAACTGACTACTTACTTCAAACTGATGGCAACAAAAGCACAGTCTTCTGCAAGACAAATTCTGCAGGCTCTGGGCTTCATGGCATCCTGCATCCTACTAATTCCATATGCAAGACTGCATATGAGCAAACTTCAATGGTACCTAAAAAGTTTATGGAGTCAGCATTCACACAGTCTGGAAACAATGATTCCTCTCATTCCTTGCCTGCAACAGGGGTTTCTATGGTGGGCAAAGGCCTGTCACCAAAACATGGGATGGCCCTTCACTCTACCCCCTGCCAGATGAACCTTAACAACAGACGCATCAGATTATGCCTGAGGGGCCCACATGGCAGGAAGATGCATTCAGGGCATATAGGCACCAAAACAAATGCATCTACATATCAACCAGAAAGAGATGCTAGCTGTTCAAAATGCCCTAAAAGCCTTCAGGGATTTACTTCATCCAGGACAACTACTGATAAAGACGGACAACACCACAGTCATGTAGTATATAAACAAGCAAGGGGGCACACACTCATACCCTCTTTGCAGATTAGCCATGACACTGTGGGACACAGCTTTGACCTACCAAATACATCTTCAAGCTCAATTCCTGCCAGGAAAACAAAAAACTCTGGCAGACGATTTAAGCAGAAACCTTATGGATCCTCATGAGTGGAAACTAAATCCACAAGTCTTCAGCATGATAACAGAGAAATGGGGAAGCCCAGACATAGATATGTTTGCCTCTCCTCAAAATTATAAATTGAAAAGATTCTGCACAAGAACTTATCACAGACAAGCATGGAAAGTGGATGCTCTATCCTTCAGTTGGAAGAACCTATCAGTTTACGCCTTTCCTCCACTGCCTCTTCTACCCAAGGTCCTCCTAAAAGTCAGACAAGAGAAGCCAAAGATTATATTAATTGCCCTGGACTGGCCCCGCCAATACTGGTACCCAATCCTAAGGAACTTGTCTCAATACGCAGCTTTGACCTTGCCTCAAAGACCACAACTACTGTCCCAGCAAAACAATCAGATCCTGCACAATCAACTACATACTCTGAACCTGGCAGCATGGCTAATCATGTAATCATATAAACAACACCTCTCAGTAAAGCTGTGACGGATGTCATTTTGGAAGCCAGAAGGCCTAGTACTAGAAAATCTTATGCTGACAAATGGAAGAGATTCTGTGCTGGGAATCGAGCACAAGGAACTGATACAGCAGAACCACATATTCCTCAGATATTACAATACTTGACTGAGATGCTTGACAAAGGCCTATCTTTCTCATCAATCAAAATCCATGCCTCTGCTATTTTGGCTCATTACAATACAGAGCCACCATTCTTTTATCATCCTTTAATAAAGCAGTATCTTAAAGGAACAAAAAAATTAAGGCCTCCTAGAAGATCACCATTACTTGCATGGGACCTCAATTATGTGTTGGAAAAGCTCACCCTGCCTCCATTTGAACCAACTGCTACCACTGATATAAAGTTCTTATCATGGAAGACAGCTCTGCTACTAGCAAGTACTTCAGCAAGAAGAGTTTCAGAGCTACAGGCCCTCATGGCTGTAGAGCCATTTGTCATATTTTACTCAGGCAGGGTGTCTCTGAGGACAAATCCTACTTTAATGCCTAAGGTGGTTTCCAGTGTGGCTCTTAACCAAACAATTCATCTGCCATCTTTTATCCAAATCAGCAGAAAAGAGGGGAGAGAATTCTGCATTCCTTGGACGTACACAGACAGCTAAGATTCTACTTGAGCAGGACTAAAGCTCTAAGAAAAACTGAGCATTTACTAGTGTTATATGCTGCAGGATCAGAAGGAAAGGCTATTTCAAATCAGACAATTTCCAAGTGGATAAGCCACTGCATCCATTTCTGCTACTTACACCATGGTAAACCTGTGCTCAAGAGCATTAGGTCTCATTCCACCAGAGCTGCAGCTACAGCAGCCTTTCTCAGAGGAGTACCAACCAAAGACATTCTAGACGCTGCTACTTGGAGTTCTGTTCACACCTTTACAAAGCATTACCATTTGCCTCTTTACTCTAAGTCCAGGGCAGGCTTTGCCACTGCAGTGCTGCAGGGCCTTATAGCCGCACCTAATGCTGTTTAGCTCCAGCCTCCCAACCATCGCTTTGGGATTCTACCCAAATGTAGTGACTGCAACAGTGAAACACGAAGAATATAGTACAGTTGTGTACACTTACCATAAATGTAGATGTTAGAGTGTATTCACTGTTGCAGTCCAGGTTACCCTCCCGCCATCCCCCTGTCATTCTAAAGTTTGTCTTTCCTTCTTTATATTCTACAACCTCTGTGGTGTATTTTCTTGTAGATGAAGGTGAAGTTTATATTGATGCATATATATATATATATATATCTATATACGTCATGGAAGAGAAGACAGCATCCGACACAGGACCCAAGACTTTGGAATTCAGGCCGACAGAGGGCAACCTGCTAGCAGATTACCCCAAATATAATGACTGCAACAGTGAATACCCTTGAACATCTACATTTATGCTAAGTGTACACAACTGTACTATCCCATGGCCCGTATTAAAAACAATGTAGGAAAGCTTTATTACATAATTCTTCATTCATTACTTAAAGTTTTCTTATTTTTCATGATTCATCACAGTAAGTGTGTTCTTTATCATTTGTTGTTTTTCTCCACATTTCACATTCACATACAGTTTCTTATCCTTGACCCTTTCTGCCACACCCAGCTCTGTATTCCTTTTAAAACAGCATCACAGTCCCACAACTTTATATGGCAGTTTCTCACATCTACAGTTCCATAAATTCCATATTGCACTAAGTAAAATTGTTTTCTTTGTCAAATCCTTACTCACATGATCCTACTTGCCTACAATATCAGAATTAAATCCATTTTTAAAACAGTCATACTGATGCTGTCTTTTACACCTTTTCCTTAACCATTGTACTCTTATATAACCTATTAATGTATGCGCCATGCTTGCTCTTTACATATGTTGCATTTTCTTTAACTTCTTGTTTGTTCTTCTGCACTTTAAAAGACAACTCAGTCAGATGTAATCTCCATTAAAACATCAGATATTTTCCAGACTTTCTTAAACGTTTCGCTTCTAATCTGTTGCGTTTCTATCTCATTCACCCTTTCTCTGTATGTCGCTTCATAATTCTTCCATTCTTTTTTGTACTTATCCTTTCTTTTACAGTTTCCTGCTGTTACTTCAGTTTTCCATATTCTGATTTATTCACATAGTCTTGTATCTTACTAGCATTATATTTCATTTTATATTTCATTTGTCCTTTTAGAAGTTTTTACTTCTCTTTAGATTTCTCATGTTTATTCCACAACACCCTTCTAACCATATTCTTCTCTCCTTGCTTGTTCAGTCCATAGCTAAGAATAAATGAAATTACAGTAAATGTAGTATTAAATTTATCATTCCCAACACTCCCATCACATTGTTTCCGTACAGGATTCCTCTTTTAATAGAGTTTAATCTTGACTTCTAATTGATACTGAACACTACCTCTATCTCTGATAATTATTTTCCTTTTTTCTGGGAATTGCATATACACCCCATATATGCTCTAAGTTTCTCAACAAGTATAGCATTTGAAAAGCTCTCAACATACCTGAAATGTTTTATTTCTTCTGCCTCCTCTCCACTCTTTATTAATTAACTCGTTTTCCAGGCTTTATTCCTGAAACAATTATTTTTATGCATCAAGTATAAATCTCTTCTTTTTACTTTATCCTCAAAAGCTTTACTTTTTTATTCAACTTCAATCCTTAAAATGATTTTTTTACTTTAGCTAGTTAGTTGTTACAGACGATCACTCCTGATACATAGCTTTCAGTACCTGTTAAACATGTCAGTCAAAAATATCTTGAGAAAGACAGATCAGATGAGTGTAACAGAGAGAGGAATTTGAACATGCACTGTTATGGGTAAGTACAGCTTACACAACTGTTGTCCATAACTAATCTTTCTCAGCTACACATTTTACTTTGGTAATGTCATACTCCTTCCAAGGTGCACAAAGTAGTTACTATTTACAGTCACTATCATTCAAAAGTTTTTCAGGCAGAGAAAGTTATTTCACAAAATAGTTATGTGCTCACATATATTAATGCTGTAATATATTCAAGTTTAATCCAAAGTGGTTATAACTGTGTTCAGTATAACAAACCTGGCAATATATTGTAATTTTTACTACTAACGTGAACTACAGGAGTCTCTCTTTCCTTGCAGTTCACAGTACTGCCTGCAACCACTGCTACATACAGATTTCCTTGCTTTGCCACCTCTTCAGGGCTCACAGCATTCACATTGCTGCTGCCTCAATGTTTGTTCATCTGCAGCTGCTCGGTTGTCAGTTACTGTGCCCATCTGCCACACTTCATATGAAACACCCACTGGTACAAATGTTCTTCGTGTTTCACTGTTGCAGTCATCACACTTGGGTTATCTGCCTGCAGGTAGCCCTCAGTCGGCCCGAATACCAGAGTCTTGGGGTATCTACGTCGGATGCTGTCGCCTCTTCCATGACGTCAGGTCATCAGGGGTATAAAACATACAGCCAATGCCATTACATCAGCTTTTCTTGCTGTGCGGGAGCCCGAAGCAGAAGCAGTTCGCAAGTGCCAGTCGGCTGCAACCTGAAATTTTCATTTTTCGAGTTTCAAACCTGAAGTCTTCTAAAGCTAAGTACCCCATTGGGGATCCTTTTTTTCTTGTTCTAACCGATGTCAGAAAAAGTTAACAGTTGTCTTACCTATGGAAAGCAAATACCTCACAGAGATTTTCATTCTTACTGCGTCACCTGTTTAGCCCCAGACCACAACGTTCCTCGCTGTCAGTTTTGTACCTTGTTCAATGCCCAAACTGTTCGTCATCGGGCTGTTTTGTCGCTAAATTCTTTCGCTCTCGTTCTCCGTATTCTGAAATGGCTTCATTAAGCCATCCAACTACCGATCTTCTGAAAAAAACGTAAGGATAAAGTCAGAGACAAACCGCATAGGTCCAAGACTGCCGACGACGCTTCCGTTAAGCTAGTCGCCAGTCCGCCGGTACTCAGTGAGGCGCTTTCGCAGCCCCTGATACCCGCTTCTACAGATTTGCAGGCCTCTACTGAGACACATTTGGAGTCTGGTATGCTGCAAGATGCTTCTTCGACTATGGAACCTGCGGCTGTCTCTACCTTGGATGGGTCCAGTGCCGCTGTGCAGGCACCGGCTTCTAAGGGTGTATTCAGGCCTTCCGATGTTTGTATTAAACCAACTACTCCATTTTTGGCTAAAACTACCGATTTTCTCAGGCCCAGAGTTCACACTACGCCTAGGAAACCTACGACCAAAGCGCATTCTCAAGCTCCCATGCCTCAGAAACAAATTCTTAGAATGGATGAAGACCTTATTACTTTAATTAGGGGAAGCCAGCTTTCCCCCTCTAAAAGACAAATAATTGATTTTCCTTCTGATTCTACAGACCATGAGTCCGAAGACTCTGACCCCTCTGATTACCAGGACATACCCTTATCCACTTATGAGAATTCAGATGCAGAGGATTCCATTCCCTCTGCCTCCCCTCCAGAGGACTTTTCTTTCGGTGAAACCTTGCATACCCTAAGAGAGCATTTCTGCTGGCAATACCAGGACTACCCTCAGTCAAAAAAGAGACTCAGGGAATTTTTAGACTTGCCTCAGTACAGGCCTCTAGCTATACCCCCTGTCCTGGATATTGTAGATGATCAAAAATCCACAACCGAGACTTGTAACACAGTAAAATCCAACGAACCTTGAATCCTGGTGTGTAAAAAAGTTCTGTTTTATTGTAATAGAGCCAACAATATCCACGAATATCCACATACAAAAACGAACTACGACTAAGCGCTTTCACCCTAGGTAATAGGGCATCATCAGAGTAGTCGATGATGATGACTACTCTGATGATGCCCTATTACCTAGGGTGAAAGCGCTTAGTCGTAGTTCGTTTTTGTATGTGGATATTCGTGGATATTGTTGGCTCTATTACAATAAAACAGAACTTTTTTACACACCAGGATTCAAGGTTCGTTGGATTTTATTATATTGTAGATGATGTCTTTATGGAATCTAGTCTTACCCCTGATACTTTACCTCCCTGACAGGTACTACAGAGTACACAACTCTCACAAATTTCTCTTTAAAAATCCTACTACAGATCCAGAGACCATTTCCCAGGGACCCAACGGTATTAAGGCTACTACATCCAAAAACCCTACCCCTTCGGACAGGAATTCTTAGGCTTTAGACAGATGGGGTAAAAAGGTATATAGCTCTGCAACTCTTGCCATCAGGGCTTTAAATTGCCAGTTTCACATGTTGAAGTACCAGCAGCATATTATGGAACTAATTAAACAAAAAATGTTGTTGATTCCTGATTGTGCAGAAAATAAAGATTTACAAGAGTTAATGCATTCTGCAAACCAAGTTGGTAAACATACTTTGCAATGTGGTTTTGATGCCTTAGAAGCATCTTGCATGGCTGCTGTCAAAGGGTCTGTTCTGAGAAGGCATGCTTGGCTGAAGGAACAAATCTTGCCAGATCATGTCAAAGCAAAATTATTAGATGCTCCATTAAAACAAGAATGTTTGTTTGGCACAAAAGCAGAAGAAGTTCTTAAAAAGATGGAGGAAAAAGCTAAATCTATGCAAACTGTTAAAGATTTCTTACAGGTACAGCCACCTAGATTCAATAGGCAGTGGCCTTCAAAAAACTGGTCTTTTCCAGTCCCTCCCAGGCCTTCTCAGTCCAAACCCAGGGGCAACAGATCATAAAGACTGCAGTCTCAGGGTATGCACAGATCTAAACAATGTAGTGCTCCCACCCCAAAATCTGGGAGTGGTAAGCCACCTTGTTATGGAAGAAGTTCACAATGACTTCTCCTGCATCCTTCCCAGCCATGCTCAAGTACTTGCATCCCTAGGAGGAAAACTCGCCCTGCATGCAAAAAAATGGGAATACATTATCCAGGACTGTTGGGTCTTAAACATTGTATCTCAGGGTTACAGATTCTATTTCCATTCACTGCCAACCCCAAGCGGATTGCCAGACCTTCCCCCAAACCAGTGGCCAGAGGCCCAAAAGCAAGTACTTTCTCTTCTCAGTGTCAGCTATTCAACCTGTTCCAGCAGAGCAAAGGTGACAGGGTTTCTACTCCAGACTGTTTCTGGTGCCCAGAAAAGAAATGTCTTGGCGCCCTATCCTGGATCTGTCAATTCTCAACACCTTCTTGGTGGTACCAAAGTTCAAAATGCTTACACTCCAACAGCTGCTGCCTATGCTAGCCAAGGACTCCTGGATGGTCACCTTAGACTTAAAAGAAGCTTATCTGCACATCCCCATAAGGGAATCTTGCAAGAAATATCTACGTTTCAGGGCAGGCTCTATGCACTATCAGTTCTCTGCACTTCCCTTTGGCTTATCTACTGCGCCCAGGGTATTCACAAAGTGCCTGGCTCCAGACATTGCCTACTGCAGGCAGGGAAACATTCAAATGTACCCATTCTTGGACAATTGCTTGATTCAAGCAGACAGTCAGGAATTGCTACTTCAGCACCTGACATTTGTAAAGAGACTCCTAACTTCTCTGGGATATACCATCAATGAAAAGAAATCACATCTGGTACCCAGCCAAGAAATTGTATTCCTGGGAGAAAGCTTGAACGCATCTTCCCTGATGGCATTCCTCACTCCAGAAAAGCAGGTTTATTTGACAAACTACTGGCCACCCAAACCTAGCTATCTGCAAGAAAAATACTGCAAGCCCTAGGTTCATGACCTCATGCATTCTCCTAATTCCATATGCAAGACTGCATATGAGGAAACTTCAGTGGTACTTAAAGCGTCTCTGGTGTCAATATTCTCAGGACCTGGAAACAGTGATTCTGATCATTCCTTGCCTAAGGACAGAGTTCCTTTCGTGGGCAGAGGCCTGCAACCACAAGGGACTCCCTTTCACTCAACCCTCCGCTGCCAAAAACCCTGACAACAGACGCATCAGACTATGCATGGGTGGCTCACATGGCATGCAGATGCATTCAAGGCAAATGGAGCCCTGGACAAATACACTTGCATATTAATCAAAAAGAAATGTTAGCTGTACAGAATACACTGACAGGCTTCAAATACCTTATCCGTCCAGGACAACTCTTGATAAAGACAGACAACACCACAGCCATGTGGTATATAAACAAGCAGGGGGGAACTCATTCCTACCCACTCTGCAGGTTAGCCATGATTCTGTGGAACACAGCCTTGAGCAACCAAGTGCACTTGCAAGCTCAATTCCTGCCAGGCAAACTAAATTCACTGGCAGACGACTTAGGCAGAAAACTAATGGACCCGTATGAATAGAAACTGGAACCCAAGTCATTCAAGCTTCTAAACCACAGGTGGGGGACACCAGAGGTGGACCTCTTTGCTTCCCCCGAGAACCATCAATTGAGCAAATTTTGCACCAGAAATCCCCACAGCCAAGCATGAAAAGTGGATGCCTTTTCCTTTACATGGGAAAACCTCTCACTCTATGCCTTTTCCCCTCTGCCCCTCCTCTCAAAAGTACTACTCAAGATCAAACAGGATAGGCCAAGGACAATCCTTATTGCACCAGACTGGCCACACCTGCACTCTGGTACCCACCTTTACGCAGTCTGACAACAGTGCCACTCTGGCATCAGACCCCTTCTCTGCTGTCCCAGCAGGAGGGCCAGATTTTGCATCCTCAGCTGCAAACCCTGAACCCAGCAGCCTTGCTTAATCCCTGAATACATCACCAGCAACCCTCTGCAAACAGGTGCTGAATGTCATCCTTGAGGCCAGGAGGCCGAGTACTAGGAAATCCTATTCAGAAAAGTGGAAAAGATACTGTTCTTGGAGCCAGTCTCAGGGAAAGGACACAGCCGTGCCCACCTTATCTTTAATCCTAGATTATCTAGCAGAGCTACTCCACAAAGGCCTATCCTTCTCATCCATTAAGATTCGTGCCTCTGTCATCTCAGCTCATTACAATACTGAGCCACCCCTCTTCTCTCGCCCTCTGGTCAAACAGTTCCTGAGAGGAGCTAACAATTTAAGACCCTCGAGGAGAGCTCCCACTCCTGCCTGGGACCTTAACTTTGTACTAGAGAAGCTAACGCTTCCCCCTTTTGAGCCTACTGCTACAGCAGAGTTAAAATTCCTCTCTTGGAAAACAGCCTTACTTCTAGGCATCACTTTAGCAGGAAGAGTGTCTGAGTTACAGGCCCTTATGGCTGTGGAACCCTTTATTATCTTCCATGCGGACAGGGTTTCCCTCAGGACTAACCCATCCTTTATGGCCAAGATGGTATCCAGTGTGGCTTTAAACCAATCCATCCATTTACCAACCTTTTTTCCTAATCCTCAGAATAAAGGGGAAAGGATCCTGCACTCCTTAGACGTGCACAGACAGCTTAGGTTCTACCTTGACAGGACTAAACCGTTCAGAAAATCTGACCAGCTGATAGTCAGCTTTGCTACAGGGGCAGAGAGCAAGGCCATTTCAAAGCAAACCATCTCCAATTGGATAGCACACTGCATCCATTTCTGCTACAAGTACCATGGAAAACCTACCCCACGGGGGATCAGAACCCATTCCACTAGGGCTACCTCAACCTCTACAGCATTTCTCAGGGGAGTCCCTACCAAGGACATCCTGGAAGCTGCAACCTGGAGTTCAGTACACACCTTCACCAAGCATTACCACTTGCCTGTCTTTTCTAAATCCAGAGCTAGATTTGCTACAGCAGTCTTCCAAGGCCTGCTAGCCAGTACTTCTTGACTGCCTCCACCGTTCCTCAGCTTTGGGAATCAACCCAAGTGTGATGACTGCAACAGTGAAACACGAAGAACATAGTACAGTTGTGTACACTTACCATAAATGTAGATGTTCGAGTGTATTTACTGTTGCTGTCCTGGTTACCCTCTCTCCAGCCCCCTGACTTTTCTATACTTTCTACCTATCCTCTTTTTTGGCCATATCTTATTTTTACTGGTGGTGTTCAACACCATGTAATTGCTTCCTATTTTGGGGGCTTCTGACATCTGGGGCAAGAAAAACTGATGTAATGGCATCAGCTGCATGTTTTATACCCCTGACGTCCTGGCGTCATGGAAGAGGTGACAGCATCCAATGCAGAAATCCCAAGACTCTGGTATTCAGGCTGACTGAGGGCTACCTGCAGGTAGAT
The DNA here is from genome assembly GCF_019279795.1 of Protopterus annectens. Taxonomy (NCBI): domain Eukaryota; kingdom Metazoa; phylum Chordata; order Ceratodontiformes; family Protopteridae; genus Protopterus; species Protopterus annectens. The sequence continues at coordinate 926,827,759 of NC_056743.1, read as the reverse complement.
AATGCAAGTGTGATGACTGCAACAGTGAATACATTCAAACATCTACATTTATAGTAAGTGTACACAACTGTACTTTCCTTCAACAACATTTGCAACCACTTTATTAGTAGTCTTCATTGAACTCTTGGTACATCTCTCTCCAGGAGATGGCCAAATCATCATCTGGCTCCATTTTACCCATTGTTTTAGCAGTGTTTCATTGTCATATTTGTGTTCGCTGCAACTCTAATTTCCAGTCCATCTGCTTCCATGAAATTTGCAAAAACTAATATCTGCTTCTGATCACCATTCACTCACACCATATTTGCTCACCTTCATCTTGACAGTAACTCACTTGCATCATCTATAGAAAAGAGTAAGCATTTTTAAATTTATCATGTTCACAGCATAAAATTGCATTATGTACAGCATAAAAAAATAGGAAAGACTCTATACAGTATAATCCAAACAGGCTTATAGTCTCTTCTGAGCCCTGTAGTGACCTACTGAATAGGCAAGTATGCAATGGAAGTAGATCGCCGGGTGATTCTTCTGTACCCCTTACACACTGCAAGCACACCTAGGAGTAATCTAGATTCACCATTCTGTCTACTGCATGCCTTTGGCAGATGGAAGGAAAGTGGGAGTACCCAGAGAAAACCAGCACAAACACATTGGTTATGTATAGACCTTGCACAGATGGTACCCCAGCTGAGAAGTGAACCAGAGAACCTCTTACTAATGCAAGCAAATAAAAATAAAATGGCAGTAAAAAACAAACAAAACAAAAAAAAACGGTGACTAATTGATTTCAACAAACTTGCAAAAGAACATGTAGAGTTGTGGTATAACAAGTTCCTTTTGACCCCTCCCCCAATTCTTTCTGGCCCAGCCAAAATTTCAACTGCTCATCACCTCATTCTGTACTTACTTTTATTATACTCAATCTCCTGATATTGTCCCACCCAGTTAAACCATAAGCCTGTCGTAGCAACTCTTATCAGATTCCTGTATCTCTGTGTACCATTTCTTATAATTCCCATATACTGTCTCTTTATAATCAGAATAAAGTGTTTTATTCCTGTACTGACAGTCTAACTTTGAGATATACAGTAGACTTATTTTGCATGTACTGTACTTCTGTCAGTATATATTTTAACTTACGGATGTATAGAACTTGCTTGAACCAGAATTGTTAATCAGTGTGCAGAATTTACCTTGTATTGTATGGAGCTTCTGTCCCTGGGCTTCCACTGAAAAGGATCTTTTAGCCCAGTTAAACTGATCTGGTTAACAAATATATGTACATTTGTGTGTACACGTATGCGTGCATATAAGTTAATAAATTGTCACATCTAATTTTCTTATAAGCAACCAAATTTTTTCAATACCCTTTAACCTTTCCGTATTTCCAAATGCACACTCCAGATCCCCATCAGCCCCATATTCTAACAAACTAGATTTCTGTCCTTACAAACGTTTTGCCATACAAAACTTAATTAAAAGATGACTGTTTATTTATTTTATTTTACATTTGTTGACCGGGCTAGTCCAGCTGGATATATGTCCATTTTCAGTGGAGGCCCGGGGAGAAAAGCTCCAACGTAATTTACAAATAATTCACAGTAACAGTCAATACAAGGTAAAAATTATTAATACATTGAGACAAAACATAAAATACTTGCAGAGAGGCATAGTCAAAACAGAGTTTAATAGACATTTGCTATACAGATTCTAAAATATAAGTATATAATATGGAAAAAGTAGAAAAAGAAAGTAATAATAATTTTTTTTTTTTTTTTTTTTTTACATATGTCTATAGTATGTTATGTGAGGAGGAATTTAGGAGGGAAGGAAAAAGAAAGGTTAATCTGGGTTGTTACAGGAACAAAGCCAGTGCTTATTAAGATGTGTTTTCAGCTGTTTTTTAAAGAGTGGAAGACTAGACAAAGATGAGATATCAGATGGTAGTTTGTTCCACATTTTTCCAACAGAGTTAGAAAAAAGGCTGTCTCCTGCAGAGTTATTGGGTATGGTAGTATTAACCAGTAGTTTGTTTGAAGAGCGTAGCTGTTTCAAGTTATTATAAGGTGTAATGAGGTTAGAGAGAATTGGTGTTTTAGAAGGCTGATAAAGAATTTTGTGAGCAGTTAAGAGCTGTTGATAAGTCAGCCTGTTAGGAAGTTCAAGCCAGCCTAGTTGTTTTAGGTTATGACAGTGATGGGTTCTGAAGAGGGATCCTGTGGCAAATCGAGCAATATTATGGTAGGATGTGGCAAGTTTCTTGAGGTTATATTTAGAGAGGTTGGTATAAATAGTGGAAGCATATAGAAGGGTAGAGATAAGGTGAGAACTAGCTAAGGTGGTCCGAGCTTCAGGAGTAAGGAATGGTTTGATTCTATAAAGGGAACCAATCTTTTTGTTTATTACTTTTATTGTGTTGTTTATATGATAATCAAAATTGAGATTGTTGTCAATAGTTATACCTAGTAGTTTTGTAGTAGCATCAGGAGAAATCAGAGTGTTATCAGAGGAAGTAATAGAGAAGTTAAGTGAGCTTGATTTGTGTGTAGGTGAGAACAATAGCAATTTTGTTTTCTTGGGGTTGAGGAGAAGGCAACGGTCAGAGAACCAGTGTTCAACAGTGGAAAAAGCTTTTTGGGTAAGTGACAGGAGTTCAGTCTGAGAGGAAGCAGTGCAGATTATAGTGGAATCGTCTGCATATTGTATGCAAGTAGTGTTTAGAATAGCTGACTGGAGGTCATTAATAAATATAGAAAATAGGAGTGGGCCAAGTATAGACCCTTGAGGTACTCCTAAAGAGATAGGAAGGAGAGTAGATAGTGAGTTTTTCCAAAGTACTGCCTGCTGACGGTTTTCTAGGTAAGAAGTAAACCAGGATAAGGAAGAAGGATGAATTGAGAGAGATTTTAGTATATGCAGAAGGAGTTTGTGATTTACCATGTTGAAAGCTTTTGAAAGATCTATGAAGATGGAAGATGATAGATTAGTGTTGTTACGGTTATGATTGATAGTGTTGGTAAAGGAGAGTAATGCAGTAGTGGTACTGTGAGAAGGTCTAAAACCTACTGTTAGCAAGTAGGTTGTTATGGAGAAGGTGGTTAAGGAGTTTGTTTATGGATGCACTTTTCCATGATTTTGGCTATAGGTGATAGCAATGCTATGGGATGAAAATTAGAGAAGTCATTAGAATTGCCCCCTTTCTGTAGTGGGATGATGTGAGATATTTTCCAAATGGAAGGGAAAATTCCTTCTTTTATAGATCTATTTATCAGGATTGAGATGGGGGTAGGCAATGGCTTTAGCTCCTACCTGCAGAAATTCTGCAGGAAGTTTGTCTGCAGAGGGTGTAGTGGGTCTACGTTTCTGGAGTAGGGATAAGATAAATGAGGTAGGTACAGGTTGAAGGAAAGGGGGAAGAAAAGTGTGTGGAGTAGGAGAGGGTAATTTAGAGATGTCAGGAGGTAAGTGATTTGCTAGAGTTTGGATAGTATTGGTGAAGAAAGAGTTGAAGTCATTAGCTATTTGTTTAGGATTGTTTGGATTAGAGTCCTGGGGATTTGGAGTAAGTGACTGACCTGGGGAAAGAAGATTATTAATACTAGCCCAGAATTTTTTGGGTTCTTTTTTTGTGGTTTGTTGTAGTTGAAAGTAATAGTTCTTTTTGTCTGCCAGGATGTCTTTTTTTGTACTATTTCTAAGCTCTCTGAAGTTATGGTGGTCAGTTAGGTTCTTAGTGGAACGCCATTTATCCCAGGATTTGTTTCTGAAAATAATTTTTTGCTTAGTATTGTTGGTTAGCCAGGGTGCTGTTTTAGCTTTGTTTCTAATAGTGCGACTCGGGGCATGGTTATCTAGTATGGATAGGAATGTAGAATTAAAGTATTCGACAGCATCATTCAGTGGAAGATGTTTTAGTTGGGACCAATTACATTGTCTTAGTTCGGCAAGAAACTGATCAGAATTGAATTGTTTTTTTTGATCTTAGTGTTTTGTAGGTGGTGGGTAAGGCTAGGTTTGATTTGTGCCTAATGATGTAAGTTAGTGAGTGGTCACTTAGGTCATCTGGAAGGGTGCCTAATTGATAGGTTTGTTGGGGAGTATTAGTAAGAATCCAGTCTAGAATGGTTTCCTTATTGTTGGTTTTATTAGTTCTCGTAGGACTGCTAATGAGAGCTAAGAGAGAGAGCTGTCAAGGAAGACAATGTGTAAAGCAGGAAATGTAAGCAAGTATGTCAGAGGGTAAGTATGTAGAAGTGTGGAATGAGGCTAGAGCGAGAAAAGTAGGGAAATAAAGAGTTAGTGTGTGGAAAAGGTACCCTGGGATTTGGGTGGAATAGGCGATAGAATAGTTCAGTGAAAGTAAAACCGTAGAAGCAGGTTGGGGCAGTAAGGTAATGAAGTTGGTGGGCAGATAGTAATGCAGAAGGCTAAAGATAGAGCGCCACCTAGTAGATGGTCGCTATGCTACAGGTAAGTGTTCACTTACAGGAGCAGACTGAGGGGAGTTAGATTAAGGAAGTATCACAGAGAGAGAAAAGGCTGGATAAAAAGGATTAGCTAAAGAGAGCAAGAAGGGAAAAATTAGTGGCAAGTTGGCTGCTGGCTATTCTAGGTGGGAAGCTGGCCTAGCAAGACAGAACCATTAAATCTGCATAGTGGTGTAAGGTACAGGTAGCTGGATATACACGTACTTTATCAGTCTTAGAAGGGTTGTTTTCACTGTAACTTTTAGGTGGAATCCAGGATCAGTCAAGTTTCCAATGCTTCCAGGAGGAGTTATGCAGGTTATTCAGTACAGGGATGTACTAGTTCATTTAGACTAAAGAAAGTAGGAAGAGAGAGGAGGTAGTAAGCCATAAGTTGAAACAGGGATAAGCAGCGAAGGTATATCAGGCACTAGTTAGATATGCAATAGTACATCAGAATAAACCAACACTGTAAAATCACTGAGTAAACATATTACAAAAACAGGTACATTTGAGACTCAACAGTTATACAAAATGCAGAGATAAAGAATAAACAGTAGTAGAAACATCTATAGAAAGTCTTTAATTTGTAGTGCTAGTCTTTAATTTGTAGTACTAGGCATATGAGATTCTTATGTCCCTAGATGCGTTCCTCGTGGGCAACGTGTATTCAATATAATTTAGCGTGTAAACCCCAGCTACATATGAGCTATGTTAGGAACACGTGAGCAATAGGCTCTTACAAATATAGTTGTTAGAAATGTAAAGGCTAGCACAAGTATCCTTATGCGATGCAATAGGCTCGTTAACTGTAGTTGTTAGAAATATAAGGGCTATCGCATGTATCAAATGCCATACAGATGAGATTATAAAATATCAAGTCTGATACGCTGCGCGTGTCAGAGTTACCAGCTTTCTGGTCTATTTGCGATAAAGCAAGTACTATAAGTAGCTAGTTTCATTTAATTTTATAGTGCTCTCCAGTAGGTTGTTCAATTAAACTCCGAAATAGCACTTTGGACAAGCATGACTTGTTTAACAATATCTACCACATGTTTACGATCTAAGCTTCCTAGCGTTGTATGTTTGTTAGCATCTAGTGCTTATAATTCAACAACGTTGCATGTTTAGTAGCGTCTAGTGTGCGAGCGCTACTCAGGAACAGGTATTTAACCCAGAAGAGAGTATGTAAAAACGAGAAGCTAAGGGAAACAGTACTAGTATCAGGTTACTGAATTCGACAAACCTTACTAGTTTTCATTCATGCTGAGTCGCTATATTAGCATAAGTAGTGGCAACAAGAGCGGAGAATTAAATACAATGCATTCTACAGATAGCTAGTTTTAGAGCATAAAAATGTATCAGGTTAATAAAATTCCACAAACCATACTAGTATTCACACATGCTAAGTCGCTAAGTAAGCGTAAGTAGATGCATCAAGAGCGCTAGATTAAACACGCTGCGTTCTACTGAAAACTAGATTTACAGCATGAAAAGATTTGAAAAACACATACTAGCTAAGTAAGCCTCAAGCTAGTAGCATACACACTCCACATATGCAGACGCTAATGTAGTAGAGCGTTTCAGCAGCAATTAATATGGTCACATTAAACATTTACAGATCTTTCGTTTGTAGCATACTTGCTTAGGCAAAAACAGAATATCTTAGCTGGATAAGCACCTATTAACAGTTCCCATAGAACAACACAATGCTTACTTGTATAAGTGGACAGGAGCCCGACGCAGAGAGCACAGCAGCCAGGTAAGAACACAGGGTAAGAAAGATGGCGTCCCTAATTGTGGGGTAGATTTAATAGTTCAGACAGGATGTTGTAGTGTAGGGGGTGGAGTAAACTGCAACAGTGGGACAGGGCAGAATTTGCGAGAGGGGAGATAGGTAAATAAGGGGTGATTACAATAAAGGTAGGAGCACAGAGATTATAGTAATAGGAGAAGTATGGGGGAAGAGCACTGATGTAATGTGGTAGGTGGGGAGTGGAAATCCCGGTAGCACGCTAGATAGACGAGAGGAGCGTTTAGGGTGAAAGTAGGTGTAGAGGATGGAGGAAAAGAGCAGAGGCTAAGCGGAGAATATGGTAGGTAGATCAGCTAGGTAATAGCTAAGAGAGATAGCTGTCAAGGAAGACAATGTGTAAAGCAGGAAATGTAAGCAAGTATGTCAGAGGGTAAGTATGTAGAAGTGTGGAATGAGGCTAGAGCGAGAAAAGTAGGGAAGTAAAGAGTTAGAGTGTGGAAAAGGTACCCTGGGATTTGGGTGGAATAGGCGATAGAATAGTTCAGTGAAAGTAAAACCGTAGAAGCAGGTTGGGGCAGTAAGGTAATGAAGTTGGTGGGCAGATAGTAATGCAGAAGGCTAAAGATAGAGCGCCACCTAGTGGATGGTCGCTATGCTACAGGTAAGTGTTCACTTACAGGAACAGACTGAGGGGAGTTAGATTAAGGAAGTATCACAGAGAGAGAAAAGGCTGGATAAAGGATTAGCTAAAGAGAGCAAGAAGGGAAAAATTAGTGGCAAGTTGGCTGCTGGCTATTCTGGGTGGGAAGCTGGCCTAGCGAGACAGAACCATTAAATCTACATAGTGGTGTAAGGTACAGGTAGCTGGATATACACGTACTTTATCAGTCTTAGAAGGGTTGTTTTCACTGTAACTTTTAGGTGGAATCCAGGATCAGTCAAGTTTCCAATGCTTCCAGGAGGAGTTATGCAGGTTATTCAGTACAGGGATGTACTAGTTCATTTAGATTTATTATTATTTATTATATATATATATATATATATATATATATATATATATATATATATATATTATATAAAAATCTTTCTACACCTTGAAAGATCACTAGTCTCTTCCATATGCATTCTGGTTGACTGTCAGTGATTTCCTCATATCTATTTTATAAATAAAAATTATGCAGAATTGCGTTTAAACACCTTTGTCTATCTTTTTTCCAAAGTATCCCATTTCACTTTTCATATAAACCACCTATAATTATACTCTGAATCTCCTCTCATTCTGTATGCTCTTCCTTTTACCTTTAGCTTTTTAAGTTTCTCCTAATGCTTTTCTCATTTATCTACCAAAGTACAAAATACACATGAAGTGAGTCAAAAAAAAAAAAAAAAAAAAAAAAAACCTACAACAGCTTAAGCCAACCTTTATCTTTTTCATTATATATAACACCACTTTCAGTGGGATTTAAACTAGATCTCACAGAAATGGAAAATAGTGTCCAAATTTTCTCGCTTTTTCTTTTTTTTAATTTTACTATATCCACTTTGCTGATACAACTATACATAACCAGAAGAGTTTTATTTATTAAATAGACTGTCTGTGAAAAAAGTAAAATTTCTCTATAACGTGACAGTTTTCCTGTTCTTACACATTACTTTATCCCTTTGTTCATCCTAACGCTTCTTATCAAAAACTGTACCCTAGTCTTCAATACCTTTTCCAAAAAATAAATGCCTCCCACAATAACCTTTCCAAATGCCTTGTTTTTTAAGTCCCATTATTCGTAGATATTTGCCATATATACCTTAACAGCTTTCTTTATCCAAATCTCATTTTAGCCATGACAGCTAATTATTAACACAAGACAGAAACGTGGTACCTTAACACTCTTCAACTCTCACCCAGCCTTCTTCACTCTTCTTTTATTTGCATGCAGTACAGGCATTCATAACTAAGTAGAAAGTCACATTTTATGGGTACCCCTGCCATACTCCTTTACTTATTTTGAGCCTGTCAGTCAACCAGCCAGTTGTCAAACAAGCAGTCCAAGTGTTCTTATAGATATACTGAATACAGTTAAAAATCTTATTAAAGCCATAGCTACACAAGGTATGCCAGACATACTTATGACATAAACTATCAAAGGCTAATTTTTCATCCCTCCATAATGTAATGTAATATAGTATAATATAATATTCACTACATCCTTTAAAGTAGACATTTCCTTCACCTGTTTGTTTACAACCCCATTCACACACTGAGACAACATTTGTCAGTATTCAAAGATGGCCACACTCTGAAGAGCAGGTTGATTAGAGTTCTTCCAGTGTGGAAAAAAAAAAAGAAATAAAGGAGCTGGTGAAAGCTGAGAATTTGGGAAAAATTCAGTCACTAGATAGTCACTATACTTCTAGATGTCAGCAAGTAGAATTCTGTAGAAAGTAAAGTAGAAAAAGAGAAGAAAAAAACTCTTGTGGGAAAGAGTTGTGTAGCTATCCAGCAAAATCACTTTGTTTCAGCTTTGATACAAGAAATGACTTTCATTAATTTAGAGGAAAAATAAATCAAATGCATAGAGATGTATTTAAAATAAACAAGACTGGAAGTGTGCAAAAAGTCAAATGAGAAAGGCCTGGATGGAATAGAAGGAGCTTTAAGTAGCTATTCAGATGAGCTGATAAAATCGCAGACGTCAGAAGTTGAAATGAGCTAAAACAATAAGTAACAAGGTTACACAGAAGAAACCATCAGTAAAAACTAAGAAAAACCCAGCCAAGTTTGACTTTCCTCTGTGTGATTCCTTAAAACCTGTTGTAGTAGAGGTAACTTGGGATATATGCAAATGACTCCCTAAGGACGTCAGGTGTTTCAGTTATGTGGCAGTTCTGAATGCCCATTGCTTTTTTTTAAGTCTGTTATGGACAAATGGAACCAATAAAGCCAAACATTAGTAGCTATGGACATGCATGTTTCAGCCTTCTTATGGCCTCGTCAGCACAGCAAAAGTGAATTGTTTGACTAATGTTTGGAAACACAGGGTTGCTGAACCCAGCTGATGTCCATAACCATTAGGGTGTTTGTAAAAAAATATCCCAACTAACAAACTAAAACAATGAGTAACAAGGAAACAGAAAAAAAAACAATCAGTAAAAACTAAAAGAAAAACCCAGCTAAGCTGGATTTTTCCACTGTGTGATTCCTTAAAACTTCTTGTATTAGAGGTAACATGGGATATATGCAAATGACTCCTTAAGGATATTGGGTGTTTCAGCTATATGGCAGTTCTGAATGCCCATGACCTTTTTCCTTTTTAAGTCTTTTATGGACAAATTTAGGCCAAGAAGGCCATACCCCACTGTGGGGACATGCATGTTTCAGTCTTCTTATGGCCTTCTCAGCACAGCATAAGTAGACTGTTTGACTAAAATTTGGAAACACAGGGTTATCATACCCAGCTGATGCCCATAACCATTATGGCTTCTGCAAAAATATCCCAACTAACAAACTAAAACAGTCAGTAACAAAAGGGGTCATTTTCAAACAAAAGGGACCATTTTCAAATATCCCGTGTTACCTGTAATACAAGAGGTTTTAAGGAATCACACAGTGGAAAATCTAGCTTGGTTGGGTTTTTCTTTTAGTTTTTACTGAGAAGTTGAAATGAAGGAAAGACTGTTATAAAAAATAGAATTAGAAAAAAAATGAGATTTTCCTGCTATACCAGAGAAGATGGAAGTAAAAGACTGCAATAATTTTATGAAAGTACAAATAATCAAATGGACTTCTATTCCACAGCAGGATTTGTTAACGGAGTGTCTGTCTGTACTTTGTGCGCATGGTACATTTGGCCTTGAGAAAGAAGCTAAGCTCTATAATAGTAAAGATGCAGTCAAAACAGCAGAAAGAGGTGCTTCTCACAAAATTGTGACAGAAGGGAAACGTGCTATCAATTTGGAGCAACAACGTATTTGCAGTAAATGATTGTTTACTGTACACCAGGAGGAAGAGAAACAAGTTTAGCCCTGCAATCAGAGAATGTCTCTCAAGCTGCTATATCCAGTTGTTTACATTTCTGGATGCAGAACAGGTTAAGGAGGGGCAAAAAATGTAAAAAGCGAGTCAGCAAGCTAAAGGCGACTCTGCTTCTCTCTCTCTACTGACAGTAGCAATGCACACAAGCAGAACTAGCCAGTAAAATGTTTTCCAGTGCTCCAAAGGAAAATGATTGACAGAAGCCTAGGAGCTGACTAGGAGAATCAGTAGTATCTTGGACTTGGAAACAGGATGCTCGAGATGATGGCGAAGAAGACCAATGCTAATGTGGAAGTAAGAAATAAATGGAAATTTGTAAAATGTCATTTTCACAGGTTGCATTTTGGACACAAAAAGTGTGCTTCTTTAAGAAGTGGCTAAAAAAGACTGGAAGTTTGTGGACTGTGTTAAATTGGTGGAAGTAATCTAAGGCCAAATTACCACTTTGCCATTAATGTTTAGAAGAATAATGAAGGGGCTAAAGATGTAACTGTAAGTAAAAAAAAGTTGTGTATAGTAGTTTTTGAAGTAAATTCCATGTTGTATTGTAAAGTAGGTCTGTACAGTGTACAGAGATATTCTAAATGTGATATGGAAGAACATTATAGTGATTTCAAAGTAAGAATGTATTTCTTTCTTGACTAATGTATTCAAGGTTTATACTGTAACAATATAAAGGTTGGATATAAGTAGTATAATGTTTTGATCTTGAGCTACTCCAGGGAAAGACCTGGGAGTGTATTGATCATATATGTGTGGGTGCATTAAATTATAGTGATTTCCCAAAATGTTCTTAGTTTGTGCTACAGATAATGGGAAAAGTTGTCTTTATTATTCTGATTAGAAAAATGGAAAGCATGTGCAATCTTAGCTTCTCCTCATTTGCAAAGAGATGCTTTCATACATTTGTAAAAGTATTAGCCATTTTTCTCTTCACCAACAAAGCCTTGCAGGCTGGAGATGGTCTGTGTACATGTGCTGCTAAATAATCAAGAAATGATTGCACCATGAAGTCTGATACATTTGTACGAGAAACATTATATTTAGCACTTAAAGGGGAATTGACAAGCAGTTCAGTGAAAATAAATGAAACTGGACACATTGAATTTAATACTTTTACAAATAGATGCATTTCTAGCAGCTTTTAACTCTTCAGTATAAAATCCCCAAGTGTCTGCTTACACTTACCAAGGGGCTGAAAACTTGTCAGAGATTTGGGATGCATGGCTAGGCTTAAAATGACCCTTGTGGTTGTTAGCATAGTAAACACCTATGAACCTATACAACACTGTGCAATTTAGTTTATTGATTTAAGGGTAACCACTGCAATTTTTATTTTCTTTGTTTTTAACAAGAAACATCTTTATTAAATTATCAGTTGTAGCATAGACAGTCATACATTTATATAAATGAAAATAAGCCATATTGACATAATTTTAGTTGTAAATATTATACATCACTTACAATCTGTCCAGTCACTATCAGTCAAACATTACATAGCTCATTCAAATCCTGCCTTCTTTTAAACCTCATTCCTTGTGTGCATGTAGTGTTCCCTCATTTTCCATTTTTTCTATGTAATTTGCTCCTACCCTTTTGTAAAGATCAGATTTCCAGTTGTTTTATCTCTGTTACTTTATTCAGTACTTCTAGTACCGTTGGTTTAGACTTTGATTTCCATTTCTTAATTATTGCTCTTTTGGCAGCCAACATAATTAGACTCAGTAAGACCTTGCTATGTCTAGGCAATTCGGATTCTATATCATAGCTCAAAAACTTATTTTCTTAGTAATACCAATTTGCTCACCCAGTATTTCTGATAGTGCAGTCTACATGGAATTTTTTAAGTCTGCCAACTCATTATACTCTTGAAAATATGTTCCCAGTAACCTCTTTCTTCCCTATCACACCTCAAGCATTTGCTATCTACCTGAGGAAAAATTATTTGGCATGCACTTGGGGTATAAAAATACTTATGTAAACACTTCCAAGCAAATATCCTAAATCTTCTAAACTTTTTTTGCATATTTGGGAGACATACATATATCCCACCATTGTTTCTTTTTGAATCTCTTATCCAGTCTGTCTTCCCAATCCTTTCTAACCTCTTTTGATTGACTATTATATTTTTCATGCAATATTTTGTATGCTGTACTAATTATTCCTTTTTTTAACAGCAGCTTTTGTTCTAGATCCACTAAAAACTACCAGTGCTGGTCTTTTGTTTAGGATCCCCCTATTTCTTTCTCTTTGCCTGTACTCTGATATCGATCTTTGATAGGGAAGGCATTCTGCAGCCTGCAGTCCAAGTAAATTATTGTCCTCTTCCCATTCTATTATTTTTCCCTGTTTAATTATTTGCTCCCAATACTTTGGTTATTTTGCCAGTTTTAGCCAATAAATTCCAGCCCCTTCTTGCCTATTGTCTGTATCCCTAATTGCAGTCATCACTGTCGGCAGAATCTCTTTCTCCATTTTTCTCCATTCCAGTGTTGGCTTGGCCCTTAGAATGCTTTCTGCTACTTTATGAATGTAATGTATTCTGCTTGGTGGATCTGCATCCATCTCTGTCTCTCATTTCCTGAGCTTCCTCCCGTTTTGTCATCATCCCCTTCCACTTTGAATTATAGGTTTCTGATTGTGCTATGTGTATGAACCTTAACTGTGGTACCTCTGAAATACCCCTTCAAATTGGGTAATCCCAGACCACTTTGTTCTATTGAAAGAATCGGCTTATCCCACTTGATTCTTGCCATCTTCCCCTCACAGATAAAATACTTCAGCTGTTTATTAATTGCTATCCATAACTTCTCCTCTGGTTGATAAAAATGTGCTTAACCCGTGTATAAAACTAAAGGGACTAAAACCATTTTAATTTGCATCTTGCTATTCATATCCATAAAACAGATCTTCAAATTTCTCAGTTTTTTTGTATTATCTTTTGTTTAGTCTCTTCACATATATCCTTATCTGCTACATCAGAATCCGTTTTTAATCCATACTCCTAAGTATTTTATTTTATCATGTCCCCATAAATATGGATATTGTTGAACCAATTTGTGTGTGGGTACATAATTTACAGCTGTTGCCTTTGTTTTAGCTTCATTAATTTAGTATACTGAAAAGATCTGAAACCATCTCAAAATGTTCCATAACACTGAAATGCCATTTTCTAGTTGTATCAGGTATGAAATAATATCATGTGCAAATAGAGTCAGCTTTTTTGTTCTACCATACCAATTATATCCTTGAATTTTTGAGTCTCTTATTTTCTTTGCCAGTGGTTCTAAATGTAATACAAGTAACAAAAGGGAAAGAGGACACCCCTGCCTGGTTCCTCTGCTCAAACAGAAATTGTCAGAGAGGAACCCACCCACTTGAATTTTTGTCTCTAATCCCTCATATATCCTCCTAATCAACCTTATAATTTTATCAGATAATGCAAATGCTTTCATTGCCCTGCTCATAAACTCCCAGCCTACCCTGCCAAATGCTTTCTCTACATCAAGACCTACCAACAACAGTGATATTTTCTTATATTCTGCTTCCATCTGAATCATTATTGTTCTGTTACTGTTTTAAATGTTTGCCTCCTGTCCACAATACCACATTGATCCATATCTATCAATTTTGGCATCAGCTTTGGCATTCTTTTAGCCATTTTAGATATAAACACTTTATAATCGTGCTTTAGGATTGAAATGAGTCTGTATGAAGTTGGATTGGATGGGTCTGTCTAGGTATTACTGTAGGTATTACAGCCACTGCCTTCCAGGATGTTGGTGCTTCTTCTTCTCTTAAAATACTATTAAACAAAACTTTCTAGATCTTTATCATTTTTTTTCCTCCTAGCTTCCCAAATTCCACAGGAATATCATCTGTTCCTGTGGACATTACTGTGGATTGGTTCTACATCACCATTTTTATCTCATCTTCTCGTATCCTGTTAGTAATTGAGCCTCCTTTACCTCTAACCTTGGCATATTTAATTCTTACGTAAGCATTTCCATTTGTACCTTTTCTTGGTTTCCATATTGCTCTGCTTTATACAGTTTTCAAATCTGTATCTGTTTACTGCAGTATCTCCATTACACTTGAAATTAACTGAGAAAATTTACTTTATAGGATGTAGATTATATCATGCATTATTAAGGTATTACAGTTAACTCTTTCCCCCTCCTAAATGTTCTTCGAAACATTAATTGCATGAAGTAGGGCATATGCTTTGAGTCCCCTGCAAGTTTAACAAAGTCAAAAAGGCCAATATTTCCAGGTTTTCTTTTTCTGTCATGTTTCATAAATATAATTAATGCTTTGTAAACCTACATTTATTTGTCAATTTCAAAGTTTCTAGTTTTAATCCTGTTGATCTCCACCTCCCAAATCCAGTATCTGCTTCATTTCCAGTGTACTTCTAGTTCTTTTAGTCAAACTCTTGTTTTTTTTGTGTTTCTCTATCGTTTTCCATTGAAATATTGGAACAGGTTTCATTGGCAGAGTCTCTCTGTGATCTTTTTTTTTCTTACTAGAAGAACAAAAAGCAGAATCTCCTCCTGTTTCATAATTCACTTTTTGTTGGGTAAATGTTTGTATTTCTTCCTTAGAATGTTTTGCATCAAAAAATGATTTTGTCCCTCCACAAAAGAATATTCTGAAAATAGCTGGATACAGCAATTTGAATCTCACTCCTGCTTCTTGGCATTCCCTGATTAGTGGAGTAAATTTCCTCCTGTTCTGCTTTATGTACAGTGAGTAATCATTTTCCACAAACACTCTACTGTCTTCCACTTTTAGCACTTTGTTCTTCTGCCACAGTTTTGTCCAAAATCAACTCCTCCTGCTGGTAGGATTACATCTTTACTATTAAAGGTCTAGGTTGCTTTCTTGTGATCAGGGTTGGAGCATACACACAATGTGCCCTTGCAATTAACATCTCCTGCTGTGGAATATCAGTTAAGTTGCTTATTTATGCTTTCATAATATCAATACAGTTTTCCTTCCAACCTTTTCATTTCAACCTCTGACTTTTACAGTTTTATCACCTCATCTGAATGTCCTTTTAAAGCTTCCTCCATTTTTTCCAGCCCTTTGTAATTTGAGTTGATATACTCCTTCAGTGTTTAATTTATTTTAATCAGCTCTGATTGCATTTGACTTATTTTTTTTCCAGGTTACTGGAAGTCATGTCACTACTATTTGCTGAATAGCTGCAGAATTTTTCCCACTCCGTGTTTTTCTTCACCTCTTGTGATTGATTTTCTTTTAGGTTCTTTAAATTTCATTTTTACTGACATCCAGGCAGTGCACTTACTAACCAGTTTCTGAAATTTACCCAAAAGTGCAAGTTTACTGTCTTTCTCTTATGAGTTTCTGTTTTCACATTGGGAAAGCTGAAATTAAGCTGGTACTCAAATGTGCAGCCACCTTGGAAGTTCTCGCCACTGCAGTTTTTCTTAAGGCTAAAAATCAGTTAACTAAGAGCACACAAGTTGTTATTTTTGCATATGTGAGGGAGAGATAGAGATAGGACAAGAATGGATGGTGTTGGTGCATGAGGGAACACAGGATGCAATATGTGCTTCCAGCATGATTAAACATAACTTTAGAATAGGTATAGCTATCTATTTGGGGTGACTGTCCTTGCATCGGGGCACTTCCCTGTCTGGAAAGTGTATATTATTTGGGGTTTTGCTGTAAATGAGGTTAAAAATTAAAATATAAAGTTTTTTTATTTCTTGAGTGTGTTAGTGAAACAACAAATATGTGAAAATGTGACATGGCTTCAAACAGAGAAGAGAAGCTACAACTGCATATAAGATCACCTTGTCAAACATTAATGTGTGCATGTAAGATTCCGGCTTGAAATATATATTTAAAAAAAAATGTCATGTGGAATATGTGAAAAAGTAGTAGCTTTGTATTAGAACGACTGCCTTATCATTGTAGAATGTAAATGACAGTGTAGGTATGAATAAGAAGTATATTACAGCAATACAACATGAGACATACTTGGATAGAGATGAGTATGTGAATGTGTCAAAGAAAGTATTTCAGAACAGATTTTTCAACACAGTGAGCATTTGGAATAAAAGGAAAAGGAGGGAGGTAATAATACTGATTGTGGGAGGGTCTCCAGTAGCGATATAAAATTTAAAGAAAGATATAATGGTACATTTGTGGTAATAAGGGTTTGCTGATGGGGAAGGAGCATTACACTGGCATATAATTATATTCCACCAATTAGATTTCAGCAGAGAATATTATTCTTGAGTGGGGACTGGAACCTGATCTGTCGTACTGAGGATGTAGTGGGGGTCCTAGAAGGAAAATAAAACAAACTAGGGTACTTTTCTGAAGAAATGCATGAGAATATTTGGAATGGAAGTTATAAACTTAGTAGCAGGACCCCAGACATAATTTACATATTATTCCCCAAGTTATAGTAACTGTGTTAGACTAGATACAAATTTTATTTCACAAGAGCATAGGTATTTAATTGAAAGCTTTGAAACGCATCAAATAACTATTTCAGATCATGCACTGATAAGGACTAAGATAATGATGCAGGGTAATCAAGTAAAAATGAGACACTGGTGCTTTCCTACTTATTTGTTAAAAAGGGAGACATTTAAGGAATGAGTGGTGTAAATGATTCCAGAGTTATTAGAGAAGATACACATTTCTTCGGAATGGATAGCTAAGGTGTAGGATAAAATGGTCATGGAGTTTAAAAATATGGTAGAAATCAGAGAGAAATAGACATGAGAAAATTAATAGGAACTATTTAGAGAGGTTATCGAAGATTAAAATATTGTAGACAAATAGGAGTCTTGCAGAACAAAGAGAATTGCTGAGTACCAAAGGGAAAATAAGGGTATGTTTGGATACTGTGTACAAGTTTAGAATGGTTGTTGTTAAACAAGTGTTTTTTTAATAACTCCGGAGCACAAAATGTTAGTATAATAACTCAGGCAATAGAAAACAGACAGGTGTTTTGCCAAATGTAGGTACTCTATGACAAGAAAAATAACCAGACATTGTATAGATAGAAAATGAATGACCAGAACACTCACTGTCTAACACAGGATATTGTAATATAGTAATTAAAAACACTATAATCACGATTAAGTGCTTTCATCGTTAGACCTCTTCAGAACCATTGAATAATACAGTGTTTCCATTCAGCAATAAAAGGAGATCTGATGTTATCCATGTCACTGTTCCTCATTCTTGGGTTGTAGGATCTGACATTGGATCCGAGCTGGCAACTTTGCAGACAGCTTCTAGGCTCGAGCTACGTCTACTCCCATGACACCTTGCTGCCCTGTAACCCCTCAGATCTCATTTGCCACTCTCAGCTTCAGATGCAGATTCTCTTCTTTTCTCCTTTTTTTAGTGTTTAGTGTTTTCTGGTTATATTATTGGTAATTTTTAGTCCCCTCCCGTTTTGCTTCTCGTTTTTTATTGCTATGTGTTTTGGCACCCTTTTTGTTGTGGCTGTTTATTCCTGTAGTTTTATAGCTTATAGTTTTATAGTTTGTACTTGAGAGTGTGATTGACTGTTCTTCTGGGTTTGACCGTAGCTTTTCTTTCACGGTTTCTGAGTTCAGTGTGCCCCTTAGGCTTTGGTGTTTTCCTCATATCCAGCATGTCTGACAATCTGTTGGCTTCAGAAGGTGCTCCTCATGTGGTCATAAGATCCCTGTGTTTGATTTGCATTTGGAGTGCCTTTATTGTTTGAGCGCCGACCACCTGGAGGTTGAATTCGACATTTGTGCCGCATTCAACCCCAGGGCTCTGGTCAAGCACCAAAACAAACTTCTGTTAAAAGATTTAGCCCAAGAGGCACCGTTGGAACAGTTCCCGGCCAAGCCTGGACCCTCCGATCATAAGAGGAAGACCCTCCTCTGTACTGGGGTCTTCTTCATCTAAAAAGGCCAAGCTGTTGGATCCCAATTCCTCAGATCTGACTCCAGCCTCAGCCCAGTTGGATCTGATGCCCTCTGATTCTAGGTCCCACGACTCCCCCTTTGGATCCAGGGCTTCCGCTCTGAGGCCCTCATTTCCAAGGTTGTGAGAATCTACTCCTGGAATCAAGGCCTCACGATCGAGGCTTTCTGATCCAGCCAGATCCGGCTTCCTCAGATGCGAGTCATGTGGGATCCAAGCATTCAGACCCTCATTTGCCTTTGGATCTGAGGCAGTCAGATCAAGGATCGGTGTCGGATCCTACAATTATTATAGAGGACTCCCTGCCAGGTTCTAGCTTGGGACAGTCCCCTTTTGCTTCCAAGCACAGGAGTCTATCTTTGGACAGGCAACGGAGGTCCGTGGGCTCCAGACATCCATCCTCAGCTAGGTCCTCCATCTCATCTAGTTTCACCTGAAGTTTGCTCCTGACTGATATGGACAGGATGATGAGGTCCTTTCGCAAAGCTTAGATTGAGTTGGGGCTTTTTGCATCCCCTGTCCATCTGGCCAGGGGTCCATCTCTTACCCATTCCCTGGCTTCTTCTTGTCCAGTTCAGTTGGTTATGGATCTTCAGGCCCGGGTCGCATAGGGGAGGAGACGGGGGTCCTTAGCCGCCACTCTGTCTCTACCCTGTCAGAGTCCCTGACTGCCTCTGCTTGGCCTACTCCTGGGCAGATGGAGTCCCAGGCCTGACCTGTCACCTTGGAGTCCTTGGGTGGGAGCTCCGGACCTGTTTTCTCAGACCGGTCCCTTCCACTTGGTGCTTCGGCCCTCAACAGCTCATGCCCAGTACTGTCTGGTGGCCAGGAGGAGCTGGCTTGCTGTGGTCCCTCCTCTCAAGGGGGCTTGCATGCCGAGAGTGCGGATGGGCGTCGTCTAGCCCTTCAACCTTTTGGGTTATAGAGAGGGTTTTCTCCTCCATAAGAGTTTCCTCCCTGGCTTTCTGGGGACCATCCCTGCCCCCCAGAGCTGACTCTTCTCATCCTGTTCCCAGTTAGCTCTCTCGAACTAGCCTTCCGGTGGGAGTCACCCCCCCCCCTAGGGTCCCCATCTCTTCCGAATCCTCCCACGAGCCCTGCCTGGAGGAGGTGTCTTGGAAAAGATCGTGCAAGAGGAGTCACCTAGACTCCCCTACGGAGTCACTCATGGAGGATACAGACCTCAGTGAAGGGGACTGGGTCCCCACATCTCCACCTGACGATGTCTCCTTTGGGGACATCTTAGAAATCCTCAAGCTTAAAGGTGGATGGTCTTCCCTCCTCCCATCCTCTAAGGAGTCTGTGTTCCTGAAGGCTTTTGGTAAGGGACCATCTACCTCCTGGGTTTTCCCCCTGTTGACAAACCTATAGACCTTATCGCCAGGAGGGCATGGAAGGAGATGCATACTGTGGAGTCTGTTCCCAAGCTTGCCATTAAATTTGTAAGCCCCCCACCCCACCTTCCGACAAACAGTTCTGGTCTAAGGGTGTGCTAGTTGATGCTATTGTGGTAGCTGCTGCCACAAAAAAAAGAGCTGGTGGAGCAGAGTACATCTGTTCATCACCTTAACTCAGAGTCCCGGGCAATGGATAGACATGGAAAGCAGGTTTTCATCTCAGCTACCTTTGGTCTGCGGGCGCTTAACTCCTTAGCACATTTCACCTGACTCAGGGACTTGGCCAAGAGCTAAGTAAGCTGTCCCCCAAGCTGTCTACACACACTTCCCTGGCAAACTCCTTGATGAGGCTGATTGCCAGCGCTGCAGAAGGAGCCTCTCGAGTGGCTATTACAGGCATCACTATTCGGCTTCACACCTGGCTGCACCTTTGCAAATTTGTGGAGTCTTTTAAAGTTTCCTTCGCCAATGTCCCCTTTGACGGATCTAGCCTCTTTGGCCCTTCGGTCAAGGAAACACTCACCCGCAGTGCACAGGAAGGCAAGTCCTTGTCGGCTGTGGGAATCAGGTTTTCTACCCCTCAGTGCTCCTTCTCCAAGATGCAGCAAGGCGCAAGAAAAATTTAATTTTGCAAGTTGCAGTCTGCCTTTCAAGGCGTTCAGGACGAGACCTCTTCTAGAGGTCGGGGGAGAGGGTTCAACAGCAAAAGCTACCCCAAAGGCAGAAGGGGGTCTGCCAAATCAGGGCTCCAGGGAACCTTTCTCTGAATCTTTTGTATTACAGAAACATGGCTAAAACCTTCAACTCAGGACCAGGAAATTACCTCTCTTGGATATAATATCCTGAGATGTGACCGCAAAAAACAAAAAGGGTGGGGGTGTAGCCAATCTCTGTAAATCAGAACTTCAAGTTACATCCTTTAGTGTCTGTCTACCCTCAGATACTAATGCTGAAACCATTATTGCTAAACTTCAAATCAACAACTGTAAATCTATTTACATAATTTGCTCCTGTCTTCTCCCCGGAAATAACATCAATACTCTTGAAAACATCCTCAGTTGCCTGTCTGCTCACCTACCTCAGGAAACCATAGTGCTAGGTGACTTTAATATAGACTGGGCTACATGTAGCTCCCTAACCCTATAACCCACATAAATTTATACGTTTTTTCATGAATAATAACCACCGCTACTAGAATCCATAAACCAGGCAGTAAGGAAACCACCCTAGTCTGGATCCTTATAAACAGCCATCCTGACACATGTAAACCAGGTACCCTTCCAGATGACATCAGTGACTACACTCTAACCTACATAATTAGATAAAAAACCCATAGCCCAAATTCAAATATTTTCAAAACCTCACGCTCTAAAATTTTATCCAGAGAGCTTCCAAAATGAACTTAAGACATGTGACTGGTCACCACTACATCATCTTTAACTTGATGAAGCAGTGTCCTACTTTAATACATAATTCCTGCAAATTCTAGAATACCATGCCCCAGCTCGCTCTACCCGTATAAGGACCAAAATTGCCCCGTAGCTCACGAAAGAAACTAGACAAAAGATCCTCCTACATAATAAAGTCTGGGCCAAATGGACAGCCTCTAAAAACCTATCAGACCACCTTTACTTTAAACAGTTAAGAAATGCCACCAAAAAGCAATTCTGCAAGACAAAAAAAAAACTTTTACCTTCACCACCAACAAACCCACCAGCAAAAACCTCAAAAGTTCGGGTCAGGCATTAGCAAACTACTTCAGCCAGGGCACTCTAAAACTCCTGCCCCATCAGATATCTGCCATAATAACTCTAAGCAAATTGCTGATGCCTTCAACAACTACTTTACTGAAGCCATTAAAACTCTAGCTAATACACTACCCCCTGTCAGCACTAGCCCATTAAACACCACAAATAGCGCAGTTCCTTCTTTTCATATACAACCAGTACCTACATCCCTCATTTGCACCCTCCTTCAAAAACTCAAACCATGCACCCCTTCAGCTGACTGTCTACCAGCCGAATACTTGCAAATAGCAGCTAAAGCCATTGCCTATTCCATTTCCATCCTTATAAATAGAACAATTACAGAAAGCACAATCCCTTCCATCTGGAAAGTCTCCCATATCATCCCTTTACATAAAGGTGGTACTTCTACTGAGATTTCTAACTTTCGACCAATTGCCTTACTCTCTCCAATAGCTATAATATTGGAAAAATGCATCCACCAACAACTACTTGACCACCTCCTCCACAATAATTTACTTGCTAGCTGTCAGCATGGATTTAGGCCGTTCCATAGTACCACCACTGCCCTGCTATCTTTTTCTGACTGTATAAACAAAAATCGTAACAATAATTCTCTTTCCTCTGCACTATTTATTGACCTTTCAAAAGCCTTCAACATGGTTAACCATTACCTACTTATTGATATGCTAAAAGCCCTGTCACTTGACCCACAGGCATTACTTTGGTTTAAATCCTGTTTAGAAAACCGATATCAAGCAGTGCGCTGGTGTAACAATCTATCTGCACCCCTCCCTGTTAACATTGGAGTACCTCAAGGCTCTGTTTTAGGCCCTCTTCCCTTTTCAATTTGTTATTAATGATCTAAATGCCAAAATTCCACAAGCCACCTACATACAATATGCAGATGACTCTACTTTAATATGTTCTGCTAAGTCCATAACGTCACTGCAAATCCTCACACAAACAGTATTTAATATTGTTGAAAATTGGTTCATGCAACATTGCCTCCTCCTGAACCCCAAAAAAACAAAATTATTGCTTTTTGCTCCTACCCAAAAGTCACCACAAATTCACTTCACAGTAACCTCTAACAATGGAACTAGCATATCTCCAGACACTTCAACCTGACTCCTAGGAATTACAGTAGACCACAACCTCAGCTATGATTATCATATTAATACTACTATAAAATCTGTCAACAAAAAACTAGGCTCCCTTTATAAAATCAAACACTTCCTTACGCCATTAGCAAGATCTACTAACGCCCAGACCCACCTCATCTCTACCCAGTTCTATGCCTCTGCCATTTATACCAATCTATTTAAAAATAACCTTAGCAAACTCGCAACCAGCTATAACAACATTGCCAGATTTTCCACTGGCGCCCCATTTAGAACCCACCACTGCCACAGCCTCAAACAACTGGGATGGTTAGAACTGCAGAACCAGCTACTTTGTCAACAGCTTATTATCACCCAAAAGATCCTTTACCTCCCTAAGAATATACCATTCCTCACTAATCTGATTACCCCATGCAAAAAATGCACCTAAGAAATAAAATCTGGGCTAAATGGAGAGCTACTAAATGTACATCTGATCACCTTCTCTTTAAACAATTAAGAAAGGCTACTAAGAAAGATACTCTTAAAGACAAAAAGGAATATTATCTCCACCTTCAACAAACGAGTCAACACACCCCTCAAAAATTCTGGTCAGGTATTAACAAACTTCTTAAACCAGGACATTCTACTACTCCTACCCCTTCAGGCTTTAACCTCAACAATTCCTCCCAGATCCCAGATGCCTTTAACAAGTATTTTACAGAAACCATTCAAACCCTAGCGAATTCATTACCCACATCTACTACTACCTGCCCTAATACCTCTGCCTCATCTGATACCTTTCACATTCAACCTGTTGCTACATCTCTTATTTATAAGCTTCTCAAAAAACTTAAACCTTGCACCCCATCCGCGGACCAACTCCCATCAGAATACCTACAAATTGCTGCAGAAGCTGTAGACTATCCCATATCCATACTTATTAATAGAACTATCTCTGAAGGAAAAATTCCCTCCATATGGAAAATATCTCATATAATTCCTCTACACAAAGGGGGCTCCTCTACTGAGTTCTCAAACTTTCGTCCTATTGCCTTACTCTCCCCATTAGCGAAGATTATGGAAAGATATATACACAAACAACTTCTTAACTACCTTCTGCAAAACAAACTTCTAGCCAATTGTCAACATGGTTTTAGACCTTCTCACAGCACTACAACTGCCCTCCTTTCCTTCTCTGACGCTATAAATAATAATAGGAACAATAATCTTTTCTCATCAGCACTATTTCTAGACCTGTCAAAAGCCTTTGATATGGTTAACCATAATATACTCCTTGACAAACTAAATCTCTATTCTCTTGGTTCACAAGCACTTCTATGGTTTAGGAGTTATCTCCAAAACAGGCAACAAGCAGTGCTATGGGACAACAACCTTTCTTCCTTACTCCCAGTAAACATTGGGGTTCCACAAGGCTCAATCTTAGGTCCCCTTCTTTTTTCATTATTTATCAATGACCTGCACTTGAACATACCCCAAGCCATCTGCATTCAATATGCTGATGATTCAACTTTAATCTGTGCTGCTAATAATGTTTCCTCCCTCCAGTCCCTCACCCAAACAGTCTTCCATAATGTAGAAAAATGGTTTATGGAACACTCCCTCCTTCTTAATGCCAAAAAAACAAAACTTCTTCTCTTTACTCCTACGCACAAATCTCCAACTCCTTTCTTCACTATCTCCTCTAATAATGCTACCTGTATTAACCCAGATATGACCACTCGCCTATTAGGTGTAACTATTGATAACCATCTTAATTTTGATGACCATATTAACAACACCATTAAATCAGTTAACAAAAAAATAGGTACTGTCTACAGAATTAAACCCTTTCTTACCCCTGCAGCCAGAAAACCATGGCCCAGACCCACCTGATCTCCACCCTTTTCTATGCCTCTGCTATATATACTAACTTATCTAAAACCAACCTTACCAAACTCTCTACCTGTTACAATAGTATAACTAGATTCATTACTGCTAACCCCTTCAGAACTCATCACTGTCACAACCTCAAGCAACTAGATTGGTTAGAGCTAAATAACCACATACTCTATCAACAACTACTTATCATTCATAAGTCCCTTCACTACCCTGATGCTACCCCTAGCCTTACAAAACTAATTTCACCATATAAAAACCTAGCCACACTACGCTCTGCTAATAAACTCCTAGTGGCCTTGACTAAATCATATAATAAAGCTGGGGACTCATTATTTTCTAACTCTTTCGGGAAATTCTGGAATCAACTCCCTCATGAAATAACTAACCTAGACTCTACATCCCTTTTCAAAAGACATATCAAAGAACATCTTAAATCCCAGTGGTTATGTCCTTGTGCTAACCCTGACTGAAATTACTTCATTATTTCCTAACTTCCCCCCTCTCCCCTTACTGGTCCTCTAAATAATAGGTTTAATTGTTGACTGTTATATCTTTGATATTGACTCTACCTTAGCATTTTTTTTCTCCTCCATGTTTTCCCACCTTGTGTTCTGCTTATCTGTCTCTTATTAATCTAACTTTAGAATAATGCATACCTTGTAATTTTACTGATATCTGCCTTTTTTTTCTGTTAACATGCTTTTTGCCAGTTTTTGTTAAATTCTTACATAAGTCTACTCTGGTACTTTTTGTATTATGCTTATCATTGTTTTTTTTGTAAATGATTGTTTACTTCGTGTAATTGGAGCTTTTCTCCCCGGGCCTCTACTGAAAACGGATATATGTCCAGTTAGACTAGCCCGGTCAACAAATGTAAAATAAATAAAAAATAAATAAAAAAACTTGCAGCAATATGATCGGCTAATAAGCTCCTAGTTTCCACTGTTAAATCAAACAACAAGACTGGGGACTCACTATTCACTAACACAGTGGGTAAAACCTGGAACCAGCTTCCAAATGAACTCTCAACTCTTTCTTCCACACTGCTTTTCAAAAAATATCTTAAAGAATATTTTAAAACACACTGGCTATGTCCCTGCTCTAACCCTGACTGATATCTCATTCCTCATCCTGCTCTCCCTGTACTTCTCTGCTCTGTCGGTCTGACGCCTACCGGTATTAACTAGTAAGCTAACCTCTAAATAGTATTTAACAAGATTTCCTTCCTAGAACTCTAAGAGTTTACTTGCTCTAAAAGTGCTAGCCCTCATTTACACTAGATGTAAACATAAGTTTGTACATCTGTAAACCAGAAAAAAAAATAAATAAATAAAAACTACTTTTATATTATGTTTGTTTTCTGTATTAGATCTTAGCCTAAACCTTACTAAAGAACTCTGTATAAGTTATTTTTTTTATGTATAACCCTGTATAAGTTTTTTTATGTATAATCTAAATAATGTACTGCAAATCATGTTACTACTGCATATAATGTATGTTATGTCACTGCCTATGCTTGGAGCTTTTTTCCCTGGGCCTGTACTGAAAATGGACATATATCCAGTTAGACTAGCCTGGTCAACAAATGTAAAATAAATAAAATAAAATAAATAAAAGTCCCCCAGCACTCCTGAGGAGCTGCCCGACTCTCCTAGCCTGGAGACAGTAGGGGGTCATTTGTTACTGCTCCCTTTGGCCTGGGCAAATATTACAAAAGATCACTATGTGTTGAACATTATTTCCAGGGGCTATTCTATTTCCTTTTCTCAGTCTCCTCCTCCAGTCAGGAGATACCTCCCCATTGCACCACCCCATCAGAGGGAGTTAGCTCAGAAAGAAGTCCTCAGAAGAGAGCCATCCAAAAGGTCCCCACAGGACAATGAGAATGCAGAACTCACTCTCGCTTCTTTTTGGTACCAAAGAAGATGGGAGACTTGCGTCCAATGTTGGACCTCAGTGTGCTAAATCTGTCCGTCAAGAAGTCCAAGTTCTGGATGTTCACTGTCCAGTCCATCGTGCCTCTTTTGCACAAGGATGATTGGATGTGCTCTGTGGATCTCCAGGATGTGTACTATCATATAAAAATAGACAGACACTCTAGGAATCATCTCTGCTTTCACTTAGGGGCCAATCATTATCAGTTCAGGACCCTGCCCTTTGGTCTCACCACAGCCCCTTGGGTGTTCACCAAATGCATAGCAGTGGTTGCAACTCACCTGAAACTGCAGGGTTACAGGTGTTTCCTCACCTTGACATTTGAGTCCTCACAGCTCCCACCAAGCATCAGAAGGCTGCAGCCACTCAGTATGTGCTTCGTCTGTTCAATCAGTTAGGGATTACAGTGAATCACCCCAAATCAAATCTGATTCCATCCCAAACTTTGGAGTTCATCAAGATTCAGCTGGACACTGTGTCAGAGATTGCAGCGCTCCCTCTCCACCATGTACATCTCATCAGATCTCATGTCCAATGCCTTCTAGATCTGACTCATCCCCAGGTCCACCTTATTCTCAGGGCCTTAGGGTCAATGGCAGCAGCAATCTATCTGGTGCTGTTAGCCAGGTTCACCATGAGGGTTCTCATGTGGACTGTAGCAGTCCAGAGATCTTCCCCATCTCATCTTTTGACAGCCCCAGTCCAGTGTGCAGGTGTCATCTCCTTGGTGGGTTCAGTCTCCTGACCTCCTAGCAGACAGACCATTCTGTCTTCCCCCCTCCAGTGCCACTGTGACCTCAGATGCTTCGCTGTTGAGGTGGGGGGCATTATCATGAAAGGACGATCCAAGGCATGTGGTCCTCCGCAGAGACCAAACTGCACATAAACACTGGAGATAAGAGCAGTCCTCCTCATGTTGCAAGCCTTTCAGGACTGCCTTCCTCTAGGTACCATTGCAGTTCACACTGGTAAAATGGCTGTTGTGTGGTACATCAAAAAGCAAGGGGGCACATGCTATTATCTGCTTTGTTGTGAGGCCATGAGGGTGTAGGAATGAGCGATGTCCTTGGGGCGCTTTCTTCAACGCACATGACAAAGGGAGTCCAGAATATTAGTGGACAGACTCAGCAGAGTAATCCTGACTCCTCACAAGTGGTCCCTGAATCCTTCAGTGGCAAAAGAAATCTTTCTTCACTGGGGTCAGCTGAGCTGCGATTTGCTCAGTTCCCCTCACAACCACAAATGCAGCCAGTATTTCACTCTTATTCCCCCTGTTGGGAAGTCCTCCAGGGGTGCTGTGGTTCACTGTTGGCCTCTGGGGCTCCTATACACCTATCATCCTATACCTGTTATCCCAAGAGTTCTTCAAAAAGCTTGACGCCTCAAGGCCACCTTGATCCTCATTGCCACCTTTTGGCCTCAGCAGGTGTGGTTTCCCTTCTTATGCTCTCATCTGAAGTACCCCCTTGAGTACTAGATCCCCTTCTGGATCTGATTTCCCATCCCTCCCAGATTCCGATTACCAGCCTTTAGAGTTTTCATCTGACAGCGTGGTTTGTCCACTTCCCGTAATCTTGAATCAGTGCAGGCTTGCTTCTCCCAGCAAGAACATTATTTTGACCTCTCAGAAGTCATCCACCAGGAAGATATATGCCAGTAAGTGGACAAATTTTTCCTTTTCGGCCAAGCAGCAAAATCTGGACCCCTTCTCTGCTTCCATCCCAGACATCTTGCTGTTTTTGTCTTCGCTTTTTCAAGCAGGAGCTAGCCTCTCTACTATCAAAGTGCAGTTGGCAGCTATCTCCAACTTCCTTGTTTCCGAGGCACCTCCCTTTTCCTCTCACTTTTGTAAGACATTTTTGAAGGGTGTTTTTCTGTTCCGGCCTCCTGTCAAGGGCCTTTCCTTCCTGCTGCAGTCTCTTGCACAAAGTCCCTTTGAGCCTGCTGCTACATGTGATTTATTGGGGAAAAGTAGAAAAGGAGCCAAGATATTAGAAGCAAATGGCTAGGGGGAGGGAACGGTAATAGAGTCGGATCAGGTCAACCAGACGTTTGGATTGCAGGTTGAAGACTGCCATCCCTATCATGGGTTGATAATGGAGTATAATCAAAGAGAAAGGGAGCATTTTTTAATATATATATTTAATACATTTTTAATGTATTAAATTATCACTTAAGACTTGGGCAAACATACATTTATGTACAAGAAAAAAAATATTAACTTGTTCCCAGTTACATATATTATATATCACATATGTTTTTCAGTCCAACCTTATATAAATTGCTGAATTCTTGCCTTAGACCTTACTCCTCCTCCAGAACATTATTCTGCAAGTATTCCCACAATTTGCGTTTATTTCTGTGTAATTTGCTCCTGTCCTTTTCTATAGATTCTACCTCCGGTTCTTTTATCTTGTTACAATATTTAATACTTCAAATACAGTTGGTTTAGACTTTGATTTTTGTTTTCTAGCAATTGCTTTTGTGGCAGCCACCAGAGGAATAGGGGAGTGTTAAGTGAAAGACCAGTTGTGGTTTACTTTTTATTTGAGTGTGAAACAGAAGTTACTGTTTAAAAGAGGGTATTTAGTAGGGCATATAAAACAGTCATGCTAACTACAAGAATCGATCAGAAGAGGTTAGAAAATACTGGGAAGGGAGAATGGAAAGGCAATTGACAAAGGAACAGTGGAAGGACATTTTTGTTTTTCCCAAGTGGTTAACAAAGTCGAGAAGGTTTATGATTTTCACATGGTAGTGTTTGCAGAGGTATTTTTTATAACCAAAGTAGATTTCAAATAATTCTTCCTCAGGTAAATCGCAAATGCTGGAGGTGTGATGGGAGAGAGAGCTAATTGTGCCCATGTTTTGGGAAATGTATTGAGTTGGTAGATTTTAAAAATTGCCTACAGGGTACATTGCCAGAAATGTTGGGGAACCAAATTATTGTAACTAAGGAAGTGATTCTTTTGAACTGGGTTGTAGAAACAGAATTGCCTTGACAGAGTAAACTTTACTAAGTTTAATGTAGTGGATATCAAAAAAGCAATGACTAGGTAGTAGAAATCGAAATCTAAATCAACTAAAATTGAAGTATTATCACTTCTTCTCAGAAAATGTCAGAGCTTCAGTCCTGTTCATATTTTTTCCTAAAAGTGTTGTCAGTTGACGTTCTTCATTGATCACTTTTGCAGTATCCATCACATGGTGAAAAGTTTCATTTGTATGGATGAAACCATGTACTCCTCGGCTCTCAGTATCTTCCTTGCTGAGGTGAAGTCTAGGGGAAGGAGAGACTGGAAGTAAGGTAACAGAAACTTCATCTTGTCCTGGAAGTGAGTCAGTAGTTTATTCTTGGCTGCCATGATAGACAAAAGATATCTAATCATATGGGTTTGGTAGTTTATGGGTTGGAAAGAAAGTGTAGCTTCAGTTTACACTTTTTCTGTACCTATCCATAACCCTGCTGTGTTTATCACTGGGGAAGGCATTAACAGATAAAAGCAATTAGTAGGTTTGTCAGATTCCACAGAAGTCAGTGCAGAGTCTGAAGAAGGATTCTCATAAAAGAATTTGTGTAAAACTGTCAGGTTTCTCAGGTGTTGGAGGCTGAAGTTCTGGGTTTATGGGAGCTGTGAAAAATGTAGCCTCCAAAACTTTAAGATTGGAGGTACAGTAGAAGGTTTAGAGTTTCTCATGTATAACAAATTGTAATACCATTTCTGCATATCAGAGACCAGGTCTGTATCACTTGATCGAAGTGTTATTCTATCAAATACCTTTTTGTTGACCCTTTTGGTCGAAGCTGCTCTTTGCAGAAGTCCTCTATTGTCGAATTTCATTTTATCAAATTACTTTTGTTGGCCAACACCCGGAACTGAATATCCACAGTAGCAAGTCCCGCCTGAACCCTGCCCACCATTCAACAACTGGTGAAAGTTAATAAATATTCATACCACTGGCTTGACCCTTTTTATCAACATAGTACAATCTCAGAGTTGATATATTTAATTTGAGAGTGGTGTGGGCGGCGAAACCCCCCACTTGGGGGAGTGCAGGGTCACAGCCCCCATGCAAAAGCAAAGGTGTTTTATTAAGTGTATTAGGTTAGTAAACTGTTTTTTTAATGTTTTAAATATAAAGTTTACCAGTAAAATGGTTCCGGGTTTTGTATTTGCTAAATGACTTTAAACGTTTCATACTTTTAAGGTGGCCAGAAACACAGTTTGATTAAATGTGATTCACTAAATAGAGCGTTCTATAAATAGATGTTTCACTCAAAAGTGTTTGAGAAAAAGGTATTCGATAAAATAATACTCAATGAAGTGATATAGCTCCTCAGAGACCTGCTGTCCTTCTTACTGGAATTGTTGCATCATCTTTAATACAGTGTCTCCAAAGGAAAGTTCCTCTAAAGGAGAGTCTGTTGAATGAATCCGGGAGAAATAAGTTAAAGACTCTGTCACAGATTTTAAATCATCGTCTTCAGGAGAAAAATATTTATCTGACTTCTTGGTGGGGGGAGCAAGGGTGACAGGAAGAATAAGGAGAGAAAACTGAAAAAGCTTAAAAGACATGATTGCCTTTAAAAGCCCTCAGAAGAAATTATAGCATTCTTTCTGAAGGTCTGCGGTAGCAGAAGGACAAGAAGATGAAGAATGTTTAGTTGCTTCTTTTTCTTAGGAGCATCTGCTTGAACATGACTGAGAGGATCTGCCCCCAATCTACCTCAATCAAGGTACCTGGAACAACTTCACAGAACAAAATTTGAGGTCTGCCCTCTTGTCCCTCAGATACAGTGAAATGTCATCCTCCTTCATAGCTAAACTGGCTATCTGATTAATTGAGCAGGACATACCAAGCTGCTGTGCCTTAAAGGCCTCCCACTGGGTCATGGCAGCTAGAGCAGCAGAAAACACCTGGAGGTGTAAAGGCTCACAAAGTGCCGCAGCACTGACATTTGTGTCTGAACGGAAACTAGAAGCTTCAGACTTCAACTTTTTACATTTTTTTTTAGCTACTGAAGGACCTCAAGTTAGAGACCATCCTACCCACTTGAATTCCTTAAGTCTCTGTTTTTTAAAGTATATTTGGAGGAAAGATGAGCTACTTCTTAATGTTTAGATACAAAAGAGTTGACAGATTGAGCACTGTCTCTCATTATAACTGGGTCCTAAACAGAAAAGATATTTCATTGTGGCCATCTTTATAAGGTAACTACCTTCCTCAGTCCTATTTTACCCTTCCTAGCTGACATGAAAATAAAAATTTTTAGTCAAACAATGAAGGCAAATGGAAGTTTCCCAATTAGGATACTTATCTGCCCACTAGCAAGGGAATTGTCTTGCTGAAAGACTGAAGAAAAAGCAAAGCCTCAATATTCGGACTGGTGGCAAAAAAGTTCTGATGATGTTTGCGCCTGTACATCCTTTATGTACTGCTTTGCAATCTTGTACTTGAGGTATACATTGGATGTGCGGTGTAAGATGAAGGTAGCCAGTCATTGGTATGCTCGCTGGATGCACAGTATGCTTGGCAGGATACTTCCCATATGAACCAAGTCCTGCACTGCAGCAGTGATCTACTCGGACATCTACTGTTATGATAATTTCTTATATAACTGTAGTTTCCTGAGTAAGTGTATTCATTATTGTTTTATTTATGAAAAGATATCTAGAGAAAGAAAGGACTCCTCATGCTCTGGATGTGCACAATCAGCTCAAGTTTTACCTAAAGTGAGTGCATGGATTTAGGAAGACAGAATGACTGTTAATCTGCGTTACTGCTTGGAAGAAAAGGGCTGGCTGTTGTCAAACATTTTTTAAGTAGTTTGCTAACTGCATTATCACTTGCCATCAGTTAGTTCATGGCCCATTTAAAAATGCAGCTGTTAAAGGCCATTTCTCCAGTTGCTTGCAGTAGTTTCTTCAGAAATATTTGTGCAGGCATTTGTGTTATGGCCACAGGGAATCAGCAGATGTTCATCGTGTTTCCCTGCTGCAGTCATCACACTTGGGTTATCCTGCCGTCAGGCGGTCCCGCAGTCGGCCCGAATTCCAAAGTCTTGGTCCGGCTTCTGTTGCTGTTGCTTCTTCCCTGACGTCAGTGCACCAGGGGTATATAAGAGGCATCCAACGCCATTTTCTTCAGTCTTTCTTGCCACGCGGTGCCCAAAGCAGAAGCAGTTCGCAAGTGCCGGTCGGCCGACACCTGAGATTTTCGATTTGAATTTCAGTCCGAAGTCTTCAATAAAGCTAAGTACCCGTAGAACATTTTCTTGCCTCAGTCCGATGTCAGAAAAAGTTAACAATTGTATTTCTTGTGGGAAGCAAATACCTCATAAGGACTTCCATTCCTATTGTATTCCTTGCCTAGGCCCAGACCATGATGTCACAGGTTGTCGGTTTTGCGCTAGGTTTAATAAACGCACTATCAAACTCCGTTTTGACTTTGCACGGCATTATTTTGGTAGGAAATTTAATTATATCATGCCGTCGAAGCAGCCAACGACCGCAATTCATTAAAAACGCAAGGATAAGGACAGGCAGCCTAGGAATAAGCCAGACCCCGAGGCCTCAGCTGGGCCTGTCACCAGTTCTCCAGTTTTCAGTGAGGCGCCTACGCAGCCCCTGACAACCGCAGAGCTGGAACCCCAGACAGCTGCCGACTCCCAAGCGGAGTCTACTAGGCCGACGCAGCCATCTACCGACACTGGAGCAGAATTAGACACCGGTGCAGAGGAAACACCTTCGGTTGCAGAAGGTGTCTTCAGACCGACTACACTCACCATTAAATCTTATGCTAAGCTTAAAACTCCTTTAAAGCCTAAGAAAACTGTTCATCAGTCTACAGGTCAAGGCTCCATGCCTAAGAAACAGATGCTTAAGATGGCTGACGATTTAATTACCCTTATCAGGGGTTCCCATCCCCCTCCTGATAAAAAGACCAAGACAAGAGGAGGATTATGCATCTTCTGATCAGATTTCTCTCTCCTCAGATTCTTCTGAGGAACAGGATTACACTTTTCCACCTTATGAGGATTCTGATGCTGAAGACTGTATTCCCTCAGCATCTCCCCCTGAAGACTACTCCTTTGGGGAAACATTACATACCATGAGGGAACATTTCCACTGGGAAGGCCAGGATTACTCAGATTCTAAGAAAAGACTACGAGAGTTCCTTTTATTACCCCAGCACAGACCTCTTGCTATCCCTTCTGTTTTAGATATTGTGGATGATGTCTACTTGGAGTCTAGTTTAAATCCAGACTCTCTACCTCCTGTTCCAGCCAAACCAGACAGATACTACAAAGTACCTGACTCACACAAATTCTTTTATAAAAGTCCTATAGCTGACCCAGAAACCATATCCTAGGGTCCTAAGGGAGCAAAAGCTTCTATGGCTAAAAATCCTGTGCCCTCTGAAAGAGATTCCAGAGCCCTAGATAGATGGGGAAAGAAAATATACACCTCTGCAACTCTGGCTATGAGAGCATTAAATTGCCAGTTTCACATGTTGAAATATCAACAATTCCTGATGTCTCAGTTAAAACAAAAAATGAGCACACATTCAGAACAGCCTGAATTCAAGGAAATGCAGAATCTGTTGCATGCAGCTGAACAGGTGGGCAAACATACTTTACAATGCGGATTTGATTAATTGGAAACATCCTGTAGAGCAGCTGTTACTGGCTCTGTCATTCGTAGACATGCTTGGTTAAAAGAGCAAACCCTCCCTGACCATGTTAAAGCAAAATTATTAGATGCACCATTACAACAAGATGTATTATTTGGTGTCAAAGCAGAAGAGGTTTTAAAGAAAATGGAGGATAAGGCTAAATCTATGCACACGGTCAAGGATTTCTTGCAGGTACAACCCCCTTGCTTCAGCAGAAATTGGCCAACAAAAAATTGGTCCTTTCCAGCTTCAGACAAATCACAGAGGGACAAATACAGATGCCCAAGGGGCAGAGGTCAGTCACAGGACCCTTACAAACTTTGCCAATGGGGTTCTGCTACCCAGAAAGGAGGAGAAGACAGGCCCCAAGCTAGAAGAAGGCAGACACAATGATTCTATCCTCAAACTACCAAGCAAATCTCTCCTGGCAACACCCTTGGGAGGAAAACTAGCATTTTTTGCAGACAACTGGCACATCATCACAAAAGACAAATGGGTTCTAAACATTGTCTCTCAAGGATACAGATTTCACTTTCATACCTTACCAAGGATCAAAGGAATGCCAAACCTGCCACCAAATCAATGGGCAGAGGCACAAAGACAAATTATAGCCCTCATGAACATGAGAGCCATTCAACAGGTACCTACACAGGAGCAAGGACAAGGATTTTACTCAAGACTCTTCCTAGTTCTAAGAAAGGACAAAGCATGGAGACCCATTCTGGATCTTTCAATTCTGAACACCTATCTGCAAGTGCCAAAATTCAAGATGCTAACACTATAGCAGCTTCTTCCCATGCTGGGCAAGAATGCTTGGCTACTCACTTTGGACCTCAAGGAGGCATACCTGCATGTCCCTATCAGACAAAATTGCAGAAGATACCTCTGCTTCATTGCAGGTTCAACGCATTATCAAATCTCTGCACTGCCCTTTGGCTTATCTACTGCGCCCAGGGTCTTCACAAAATGCCTGACACCAGTAATTGCATACTGCAGACAAAGAGGAATTCAAAAATACCCATACCTGGACGACTGTCTTATTCAAGCAGAAAGCAAGGACATTCTTTTACAGCATCTGGCATTTGTCAAATACCTTCTAAGTTGCCTAGGGTACACAGTAAACGAGAAGAAATCAAAACTAGTGCCCTCACAAAACATAATATTCCTGGGTGCCAGCTTGAATACAACGGCCCAGATGGCTTATCTCACGCCAGACAAACAACGACAGCTGTTTCAATATTTCAAAATAATGGCAACAAAGACCCAACTCCCTGCAAGAAAAATTCTGCAGGCCTTGGGATTCATGGCATTTTGCATACTGCTAATACCATTTGCAAAACTGCATATGAGGAAATTACAATGGTGCCCGAAAAGTGTATGGACTCAGCACAGCCACAGCTTGGAAACAATGATTCCACTCATTCCCTGCCTTCAACAGGAGTTTCTATGGTGGGCACAGGCATGTCACCTCAACAAGGGTCAGCCTTTCACCTTATCCACAGCCAGGCAAACTATGACAACGGATGCATCCGACTATGCCTGGGGAGCACACATGGCAGGACAGTGCATTCAAGGCAAATGGACTACAGATCAGAGACACCTGCATATCAATCAAAAAGAAATACTAGCAGTGCAGAATGCCCTAACAGCTTTCAAGGACCTTCTACACCCAGGATAACTACTAATAAGGACAGACAACACCACAGTTATGTGGTACATAAACAAGCAAGGTGGCACACATTTCTACCCTCTATGCAGGCAAGCAATGACCTTGTGGAACACTGCACTGTCTTACCAGGTTCAATTACAAGCACAATTCCTGCCAGGAAAGAAAAACACATTGGCAGATGACCTAAGCAGAAACATCATGGATCCACACGAATGGAAACTAGATCCACAAGTATTTGCAACGATAGCTCAAAAATGGGGACACCCAGACATAGATCTGTTTGCAAGCCTCCACAACCACCAACTTCAAAAATTTTGCACAAGGACCTTCCATCCACTAGCTTGGAAAGTGGACGCCCTCTCATTCAGTTGGAAAACATTAACAGTGTATGCCTTCCCTCCACTGCCTCTTCTAGCAAAGGTACTGCTGAAAGTCAGATTAGAGAGGCCACAAATGATTCTCGTTGCACCAGACTGGCCACGCCAACATTGGTATCCAATTTTAAGGAACATGGCCCAAGACCCACCATGGATTTTGCCACAAATTCCTCACCTGCTCACACAGTGAGACAATCTGATTCTACACAGCCAGCTCAAGACTTTAAACCTGGCTGCATGGCAAATTACCTAAACCAGCCAACACCTTTATCCAAAGCTGTTTTGGATGTCATTCTGGAGGCCAGGAGGCCCAGCACCAGGAAAACCTATTCAGATAAATGGAAAAGATTTTGCGCTTGGAACCAGGCTAAAGGCCTAAATTCCCTGGAGCCGAACATTCCTCAAATTCCACAATATTTAACTGAGATGTTACACAAAGGACTTTCCTTTTCATCTATTAAGATCCACGCCTCAGCAATTTCAGCTCATTACAGCACGGATCCTCCCTTATTTTCACATCCACTCCTAAGACAGTAACTCAGAGGGGCTAAGAACTTAAGACCACCAAGGAGAGCTCCAACACCTACTTGGGATCTCAACTTTGTCCTGGAAAAGCTTACACTGCCGCCCTTTGAACCAGCTTTTTCAACTGATTTAAAATTTCTTTCATGGAAAACTGCCCTACTACTAGCAATAACTTCAGCTAGAAGAGTCTCACAGCTACAGGCGCTAATGGCAGTGGAGCCTTTCCTCATTTTTCATCAAGACAGAGTTTCTCTATGAACTAATCCTTCCTTTATGTCAAAGGTGGTATCCAGTGTGGCCCTAAACCAAACCATTCACTTGCCCACCTTCTTTCCAAATCCCCAGAATAAAGGAGAAAGACTCCTGCACTCTTTGGACATTCACAGGCAATTACGTTTCTACTTGGATAAAACTAAGGCTTTCAGAAAAACTGACCAGCTCTTTGTAGCCTATGCTACAGGATCACAAGGAAAAGCTATCGCAAAACAGACCATTTCTAAATGGATAGGACATTGCATACGTTTCTGCTACACACATCATGGGAAACCAGAACTTGCTAACATTAGGTCCCACTCCAGGGCTACAGCTACATCAGCAGGCTTTCTCAGGGGAGTGCCAACCAAGGACATTCTGGAAGCTGCTACTTGGAGTTCAGTGCACACCTTCACCAAACACTATCACTTACCTCTTTAGTCTAAGACTAGAGCTGGTTTTGCCACTGCAGTTTTGCAGGGCCTACTAGCTTCTTCTAACCCTGTTTGACTCCACCTCCCCTCCTTAGCTTTGGGATTCAACCCAAGTGTGATGACTGCAGCAGGGTAACACGATGAACATAGTACAGTTTTGTACCTACCATAAATGTCGATGTTAGAGTGTTCACCCTGCTGCAGTCCAGGTTACCCTCCCTCCATCCCCTCTGAACTAGCTGAACTTATCTCTACCACTTTATCCTATTCTACCTCTGTGGTGTATTTGCTTGTACCTAAGGGTTTTGTTTTATTTTTATATAGCCATATGTGTGTGTGTGTGTGTATATATATATATATATATATATATATATATATATATATATATATATATATATATATATTGCCTACCTTTTGGGGGCACCTGACATCTGGGGCAAGAAAAACTGAAGAAAATGGCGTTGGATGCCTCTTATATACCCCTGGTGCACTGACGTCAGGGAAGAAGCAACAGCAACTGATGCCGGACCAAGACTTTGGAATTCGGGCCGACTGCGGGACCGCCTGACAGCAGGATAACCCAAGTGTGATGACTGCAGCAGGGTGAACACTCGAACATCTACCTTTATGGTAGGTACAAAACTGTACTTTCTCAACTTCATCTGAAGTTATTGCTTTAGACAGTGACTCCAGGAGTCTGGCCTATTTGGCTTCCTTTGGAACATTAGTGCTTCATTAGACTGTCTTTTGAGATTTTCTTCTTTTGTGGTCTCTGGTTTCTTCCACTATGGTGGCTTTTACTGGCTGGGATTCATTCTTATCATAGAACTACCAAGGAAGGCCCAGGATGTTAAATACTACAGATGGATTATTTCTCTATCAGCTTGTCTATGAAGAGATTCTCTTTGATAGGTTCCTAGGTTCATAGGTTCGTACTAGGCTATCTGCCCAAGGGCATTTATAAGCCTAGCCCATAGATATGTGGCTTTCGCCACCCCTTTAGTTTGAATAAAACTATGCCTATTATTTTGCTGTGCCTCTGTCGAGCAGTGACACTGAAGTAATCCCTGGGGTATATCTGCGATCTCCCATCCATTGGTCAAGATTCCTCTTGAACAAGGCCAGCGAGGTGCTCTGCCTCACATTTACCGGGATTTTGTTCCACAGCATAGGGAGTCTCTGGGTGATGAATCTGTCCCTCCAGCACGTCCTATTAATAACCATGTCAAGGTTTAAGTCTCCCGCCCTTGTGGTTCTGAGGGATCTAGATTTTTTGGGGTGAAGCATATTCATCAAATCTGGGTTTGACATGGCCTTATATGTCAGGCACAGGTCACCTCTGAGCAAGCGGTATGAGACTGAATAGAGCTGGAGTTCTTTCAGTCGGGCAGCATAAGACATATTTTTGAGACCCTTTATCCTCTTGGTGAGGAACTTTTGGGGCCTTTCCAGCTGCTGCAGATGTCGGGTCAGATACATTCCGAATGGGGCATTGTACTCAATTATAGGTCTAATGAGTGATGAGTACAGGGGGACGATGACCTCCCTTGATCTAGATGTGAATCCCTTCATGATCAGGTGGGCAATGTAGAAGGTTTTCCTGACTACTTTAGCAACATGAGTGTCAAACGAAAGGCTAGTGTCAACCTGGGTCCCCAGGTCCCTGATGACTTCTTCTGTGCTCAGTGGATCACCACCTATATGGTAGCTAGGGGTAACCTTGTTTTTCCCAAAGGGTATGACTATGCATTTCTTGGCGTTTAACTTTAGGCCATGGCTCTGGTACCAATTATCCGTTTCTGTGAGGCCCTTCTGAAGGATATCTGTGTCAGAAGTGTTTTCGACTATGGCGCCCAGTTTGCAGTCATCTGCAAACTTTGTCAGCCATAACCCTCCTGTGTTAGCTTGTACTTCAGAAAAGTAGATGCCAAACAAGAGTGGACCCAGGACTGAGCCCTGTGGGACACCACTTGTGACAGGCTTTGAGTCTGACATGGCTCCAGCAACTCTGACCCTGTGGGTTCTGTCACTTAGCCAGTTTGCAACCCATCTTGTGATGTATGGGTTTACATTCAAGCTGATGAGTTTTTTGATAATACCTGAGTGGGGTATTGTGTCGAAGGCCTTTGCCAGGTCGAGGTAGGCTGTATGGACTGCCTTTCCCTCATCAATGGCCTTGGTGACTGTTTCAAAAAGTCAACCAAGTTTAAAAGGCATGATCTGCCTTTGACAAAGCCAAACTGGGTTGGATCCAAAGTCTGCAAGTTCCTATGTCTTTATTTATGAGTTCCATTATGATCCTCTCCATGGCTTTGCAGATAAGGCTTGTCAAGCTAATGGGACGGTAATTTCCAGGGTCGGTGGAGGCACCGCCCTTGTGAAGTGGGACCACAGTCGCAGTGCGCCACTCCTTGGGTACGTATCCTGAGGTGATGCTAAGATTAAACAGCTGTCCTAACTGCGGGTTTAATTCCTCATTGAGTTCGTGGAGCACGCAGCCGGGGACACCATCCGGTCCCATGGATGCTGTGTTTTTTGCCTTGGAGAGAGCAATTCTCACCTGGGCGTTGGAGATGTTTGGGGGGCTACAATCCTCTGGTATAGATATCTCTCCTTTTGGGGTGGAGGGGGGGGGAGAAGTTTGCACTGAACCTGTCAGCCAGTATGTTGGCAATGTGTGTAGGTTCAGTAATCTTCACATCATTTTGGACTAATTCTGAGCATATCTGGGAGTTTCCTCCTAGGTTTCTAACATAGCTA
Organism: Protopterus annectens; assembly: GCF_019279795.1. Taxonomy (NCBI): domain Eukaryota; kingdom Metazoa; phylum Chordata; order Ceratodontiformes; family Protopteridae; genus Protopterus; species Protopterus annectens. The sequence goes on along the minus strand of NC_056743.1, from coordinate 926,787,778 downwards.
AAGAAGGCCTTATGATTGTCTTTTGTGTCCTTGGCGATTTTTCTCTCAAAGTTAGCCTTGGATGATTTTATGAGAGCTCTTAGTTTTGATAGGTCACAGATCCCTGTCCCCTCTTTCCATGTATATATATGTTCCTTCCATCTATCAAATACTGTTGTAATTCTCTGTGAGAGATCAGAAGGGCATTTATGTATCAATAATAAATATTATAGGTGTGATCTTTCAGAGGTGGGGATGAACTGGTAGTTCAGGAGCTAGGCAAACTCTTCTAGTGTATCTTGTGACATCATGTCATGTGCCAGCATAGTGATTACACATTATTGAGTGTGGGAGCATCAGAGAAAAGGAAAGTGGCTGAGTGGATAAAGCTGAATACAATTAGAATGGGATAAAGCTGAATACAATTAGGATGGGTTCCCTCCTAGAGCCATATACAGTATAAATGTATTTGCTATTTTTGTGCCTTTGGTATGTTTATTTTTCTTTCCATATTGCTAATGAATTCCTTTAACGAAGAAGTATATATTGCTGTACAATCAGGTTAGATTGAGATTTCAGAAATATTTCATAACCATAATGGTATGGACAACAGAGTTTTTTGTCTGGGTAGTCAGTACTAACTTTGAGAATGTCTATTTGCTGTAAGTGCACGTGTTTTGAAATAATATTGTTTGACAGAATTTCACTAGATTTTGGTCTGTCCTGATATCCTTTTGCAATATCTTTTCTTACTCTGAACTGTGGCTGAATTCTGCAGGTGCTGTATTTCATGGAGCCAATCCGTTGTCTGGTTCAGAATCACCTGTGTCAGAAGGAATTTTGTCTGGCTTGCGAACTTGGATTCCTGTTCCATATGCTGGATCTTTCAAGAGGAGACCCATGCCAGGTAATTAAATACCACACTAACTTGTGTGTACAACCTTTGAATGATAGCAGCTCATCATAAATCAGAGACCACAAAATAACACATAATTATGACTTCTGAGTTGCCTGATAACTCAGTGTTCTGAGACTGCTTACACTTGTTAAGTAGTTTAATTCAGGAATTGGCTTTGGAGTTAGACAGGGTCCAGCTGACAGAAAAGGGTCCTGCCAACAAGGATGCTAGGCATCCCCACACTAGTATTTCTTGCATTGTTTAGGAGTGTTGTATACCTTTCAAAGACTTATCTTGGGTTTGCATAAAATCTGACTACCTTCCAAGTTGTTGAAGAAAAGTAATGTAAGTCGAATGTTCTACAACCACAGTACTAGATATTGCGTGTTACGTATATGTCCTTCAAGGATGCATCTGCGGTCATTACATATGGATTGTCCTGCCTCAGGCAGCCCTTCGGTCGGCCGGATTCCAAAGTCTGGGTCCGGCGTCGGCTGATGTTGCCCTTTCCCCGACATCACAACGCCTGGGGTATAAAAGCGTCAGCCGACGCCATCTTCCCCAGTCTTTCTTGCCGCGTGGTGCCCGAAGCAGAAGCAGTTCGCAAGTGCCGGTCGGCCACCTCCTGTATTTTCGCTATCCGAAGACTTCAAAAGCTAAGTACCCCGTTGGGGACTCTTTCTTGCCTCAGCCGATGTCAGAAAAAGTTAATAATTGTTTAACTTGTGGGAAACAAATACCTCATAAGGATTTCCACTCTTATTGTCTTCCTTGCTTAGGCCCAGACCACGATGTCTCGGCCTGCTCTGCCTGCGCTTCCTTCAACCGACGCACTCTTAGACGTCGGTCGGAGTTCGCAGAAGAGATTTTTGGGGATAGTTTTGCTTACAAAATGCTGTCGGAAACCCCGACATCACATTTAATTAAGAAACGGAAAGACAAGGACCGACACACGCAGACCGCGGTTTCGGCTGAAACCGCGGCTAGGCCTACCGCGAGTGTCTCGGTCTCGGCTGATACCGAGTCCTTGGTACTTCCGAACCCTGAAATTATACAACCGACAGCCTCGGCCCCGGAGGCTCCTACCAAGTCGGTTACAGAATTGCCTTCCGAAACTGGTGTATTGGAATCTTCCGACACCATACCTTTAGATAAAGCTACACCAGCACGTGGTGCAGCCTGGCCTCCTGCATCCATGTCTATTAAGGCCTTCACAAGGGCTAAAGCTGCAAAACACACTAAAGCCATGCCTCCCAGAGTTATTCCTCAGGGACCTTCTTCTAGTTCACAGATTTTAACTCTAGCAGAAGACCTGATCTCCTTAATTAGGGGCTCTCAGCCGCATCCGGATAGGGGCTCCCAACCCCCTCTAGACAAAAGGCCCAGGATGGATCCTCCTGATCCCCTCTCCTCAGAGGAGGCCTCTGTTGGCTCCGATCACTCAGACTACCAGGAGGAGGCTTTTTCGGCCTACGAGGATTCGGATGCAGAGGAATCTATTCCCTCAGCCCCCCCTCCTGAAGAGCTTTCCTTTGGGGAGACCCTTCACACTATGAGAGAGCATTTCAAATGGCAGGGACAGGAATATTCTGATTCCAGGAAAAGACTAAGAACTTTTCTTCATTTACCTCAGCATAGACCTTTGGCTATTCCTCCTGTTTTAAATGTGATTGATGATGTATATTCTGACTCTAGTATGACCCCTGACACTCTTCCTCCGGCCCCTGTTAAGCCTGATAGGTATTACAGGGTCCCGGACACTCATAATTTTCTTTATAAGGTCCACTCTGCTGACCCTGAAACTATTTCACAGGGCCCTAAAGGGGTTGCAGCTGTTGCTACTAAGAACCCACTCCCCTCTGCAAAGGAGTCCAGTGCATTAGAGAGATGGGGTAAAAAAGTGTATACTTCTGCCACTCTTGCTATGAGGGCATTAAATTGTCAATTTCACATGATACAGTATCAAGAGTATTTGTTAGAAGAAATGCATAAGAAATTGTCTTCCTCTGAACCTCTGGACCGTAAATCCCTTCAGGATCTGGTACATAATTCACAGCAGGTTAGCAACCATTTCTTGCAATGTGGTTATGATGCACTGGAAGCTTCATGTAGGTCAGCAATGACAGGTGTTGTCAAACGCTGGCATGCTTGGCTGAAGGAACAATCCCTGCCAGAACATGTTAAAGCTAAGCTTTTGGATGCTCCACTGGAAAAGCAAAAGTTATTTGGTTCCACTGCTCAAGACGTCCTAAAGAAATTTGAGGAAAAGGCAAAATCTGTACAAACAGTTAAGGATTTTCTTCAAGTCCAACCGCCTAGATTCAGCAGAAACTGGCCTTCCAAGAATTGGTCCTTTCCGGAAACAGAAAGGTTTCAAAGGGGCAGAAACAGGCGTGTGCCAGAGGTAGAGGCCAAGCTAGGGGCTCCTACAGAGGCCGTCAATGGCAACCTCCACTACAGACTAGCAGTTCAGGATCTGCAACTGCTGCACAAGGACAAACTCAATGACTCTGCTTTGACTCTGCCAACCAGGGCTCAATTAGAAGCACCTTTTGGGCGGAAAGCTTTCTTTATTCTCAAGAAATTGGCACAACATTACAACAGACAAATGGACACTACAAATAATAGACAATGGATACAGGTTCCATTTCCACACATTGCCAAAGAGAAAAGGCATACCAGGCCTGCCACCGAATCAAAGGACAGAGGCTTTGAAACAAATCTCAAACTTACTACAAATGAAAGCCATAGAAAAAGTTCCTATTTCAGAACAAGGCCAAGGATTTTACTCCAGACTATTCCTTGTTCCAAGAAAAGAGCATCAATGGAGGCCTATTCTAGACTTGTCCGTACTAAATACTTATCTCATTGTGCCAAAATTCAAAATGCTGACTCTACAGCAACTCCTTCCCATGCTGGGCAAGGGGTCTTGGCTGGTTACTCTAGACCTCAAGGAGGCATACCTGCATGTCCCTATCAGACAAAGTTGCAGAAGATACCTCAGATTTCTTGCAGGGTCAGAGCATTATCAATTCTCAGCATTGCCCTTTGGCTTATCTACTGCGCCCAGAGTATTCACGAAATGCCTGGCATCAGTAAAAGCACACTGCAGACTCCAGGGGATTCAAATCTACCCATATCTGGACTACTGCCTTATACAAGCGGACAACCAACAATCTCTGATAAAGGACTTAAATTATGCCATCAGTCTTCTACAGGCCTTGGGATATACAGTCAACATGCACAAATCAAGACTTGTTCCATCCCAAAGAATAACCTTTCTGGGTGCGGATCTAGATACAACCACCCAAATGGCTTATCTCACAGAAGAAAAACAAAATCAACTACCGGATTACTTCAAGAATCTGGCAAGACAAACTCAGCTGACTGCAAGGAATATCCTGCAGGCCCTGGGTTACATGGCATCCTGTATTCTTCTGATTCCACAAGCAAGGCTACATATGAGAAAGCTTCAGTGGTACCTAAGGAGTTTATGGACTCAGCACAGTCACAGTTTGGAAACTCTAATCCCACTCATTCCATGCCTTCACAAGGAATTTCTGTGGTGGGCTCAGGCCAGCCAGTCCAACAGAGGGCTGCCCTTCACAAAGCCAAAAACCTCCCAAACTATTACAACAGACGCTTCAGATCTAGGTTGGGGAGCACACATGGAGGGCAGAGGTATCCAAGGACAGTGGTCACGAAAGGAGCTACGCATGCACATAAATCAAAAAGAAATGCTAGCAGTGATACATGCAATCGAGGCCTTCAAACTCTTTCTGCATCAAGGCCATCTACTAATAAGGACAGACAACACCACAGTTATGAGGTACATAAACAAGCAAGGAGGTACCCATTCTTACCCTCTGTGCAGGCTGGCAATGAATCTATGGGATCTTTCCTTGAAACTCAATATACAGCTACAGGCTCAGTTTGTGCCAGGGAAGGACAATACACTGGCGGACAGCTTAAGCAGAAATATCATGGATGCACACGAGTGGATGCTGCACCCAGACATTTTCCAAAAGATAACACAATCTTGGGGGAGCCTGGACATAGATCTATTTGCATCCCCCCACAATCATTAACTAAAGAAATTCTCCTCAAGGACATACCACCCACAAGCGTGGAAAGTGGACGCTCTCTCTTTCAGCTGGAGAAATCTGACAGTGTATGCATTTCCTCCTATTCCATTAATGACCAAGGTGTTACTGAAGATCAGGGCAGAGCAGCCAAAAGTGATCCTGATAGCTCCGGATTGGCCAAGGCAGCACTGGTACCCACTGCTAAGGAGCATGTCACGGACGAAGCCATGGCCCGTACCTCTATTGCCACTTCTACTGACACAGCACAGATACAAAACTCTTCACTCCAACCTGAAAACATTGCAACTAACAGCGTGGAGAATACCTTGACTCTTCCTCAGGATAAGCTTTCCCAGAGAGTAAAGAATATTATTCTGGAAGCTCGCCGCCCTTCCACAAGGAAGACATACTCAGCAAAATGGAAAAGATTCCTCATCTGGAACACCACAAAGGGCCTAGATGCGACAATGATGAACATGCCACATATCCTGGAATACCTGGCAGAAATGTTCCACAATGGACTGTCTTACTCTTCTGTTAAGATTCATGCTTCAGCAATTTCAGCTGAGTACAATACTGATCCTCCTATTTTTTCTCATCCTCTCCTAAGACAGTTTCTAAGAGGGATCAAAAACATCAAACCTCCAAGGAAACCACCTCTACCTGCTTGGAACCTTAACTACGTGTTGGAAAAACTAACACTGCCTCCATTCGAACCAGCAGCATCTGCAGATCTACAGTACCTCTCATGGAAGACTGCTTTCCTTCTGGCAATAACCTCAGCAAGAAGAGTTTTGGAATTGCAGGCCCTAATGGCAGTTCAGCCATTTATTATTTTCCATCAGGATAGAGTTTCATTAAGAACTAATCCTACTTTTATGCCAAAGGTGGTATCCAGGGTTTCATTGAATCAAGCTATTCACTTGCCTACCTTCTTCCCAAATCCACAAAACAAAGGGGAGAAACTGCTGCACACCCTGGACATTCACAGACAGTTGCGCTACTACTTGGACAGAACTAAAGGTTTCAGAAAAACTGACCAGCTGCTGGTAGCATATGCTTCTGGTACTCAAGGAAAAGCAATTTCCAAACAGACAATTTCAAAATGGATAGGAAATTGCATCCGCTTTTGTTACTCATTTCATGGAACGACTGTACCAGCTAACATCAGACCTCACTCTACGAGAGCCACAGCCACCTCCACAGCCTTCTTAAGAGGGGTGGCTACAAAAGACATTTTAGAAGCTGCCACATGGAGCTCCGTGCATACATTTGCCAAGCATTACAATTTACCTCTATATTCTAGATCCAGAGCAGGCTTTGCTATGGCTGTCCTGCAGGGTATCTTAGCTACACCATCCTTTTCTTAGTACCTCCACCCCCAGATTGGCTATGGTATTCTACCCATATGTGATGACTGCAGATGCATCCTTGAAGGACATAGTACAGTTTTGTACCTACCATAAATGTAGATGTCCGATAGGTATGCATCTGCAGTCAGGTTTACCCTCCCTCCATCCCCTCTGTGATATTCCTAGGGTGCTTACCTCTCTATTAGCTAGCTGGAGGATCTATTATGGTGTATTTGTTTTATATATATATATATATTTTTGCAAATGTTTGGATTTTTTATTGCATTTTTCCAAATTTAGCCTTCCTAGAGGGCACCTGGCATCTGGGGCAAGAAAAACTGAGGAAGATGGCATCGGCTGACGCTTTTATACCCCAGGCATTGTGATGTCGGGGAAAGGGCGACATCAGCCGACGCCGGACCCAGACTTTGGAATCCGGCTGACCGAAGGGCTGCCTGAGGCAGGACAACCCATATGTGATGACTGCAGATGCATACCTATCGGACATCTACATTTATGGTAGGTACAAAACTCTACTTTCTAATGGGTATAAAAAGGTGTGGAGTTAAGATTCTTCTTGTAGATTATGTGATGAACTTGTAAATGTGAAGCTGTTTGGAGGTTGATAAAACTGAAAATTAACATTGTTCATAGAAAGTAAGATGCTAAGATCTTGTTTAGGTCAGTGTGCAGTATGCATGCAGGGAACTTGAATCTATGAACCTATGACCCTGACATATAGTTGCACTGCTGCATAACTATGGCCAGTATTCAGAGTTGACTTGTGACGTATTCTGGACAAGAACAAGCTGTTCTATGATTGACTTGCACACAGTGTAAATCCATTTCAGTCCCCCCATCAAAACAAACCTCTACGCAAACACACTTTGCCTAGAGTTGCCACTGTGCATTTAGGCAGGGAGGTTTGGAGTGTCTCATGCCATGAAGTCTGTAATGAGCATCCCTGCACGTTACCCATTTAGAAGACTGTCTGAACTGTACAGATGCTGGTCAGGATTCCAAAGGTGTAAGTGTATGTGTGTGGCATTCTTGCAGAGTAGACCTATTATCTTAAGATAAGTTAGAGCCATGTCACTCAGCAACAATAGTTGATGTAAGTAAGTTGTGCTGTGTGTGAATAGAAGTGTATGAGTGTGTACTTCTATGTGTGGGAGACTGCTAGGACAGGATGTGAGTTCTTCTTTGAGTGTCTTTGAATGAATGCCTGTTGTGTCAGAGCATGTGTGTGTGTGTCTCTCTCTGTATCTCTCTCCTTGGATTGAGACTGTACCTGTGAATGATGTGTGTGTCCTTGGATTGAGAGACTGTCTGCAAATAAACAGTGTGTGTTTGTGTGTATCCCTTGATTAAGATGCTACCTGTGTATGGCCCTCTTAGTAGTGCAAAATAGTAGGTGCTGCACTGTGTGGTTGTTCCACCTGCACAGTGGAATGATTTCTAATCATGCAGATTCCTGGATAATGAGTGTTGCTCTTCAGAGAATATGGATGAACGTGAATCAGTAAATATTACTACAGTGCAGCTTCAGTAATTGTTGAGTTGCATTGCATTATGATTTATTATTATTACTGACCTTCTAAAGAATGTCTTGTAGTATTAAAATCATTGTTACCGGATTCATGGGAAGCAAACATTATTCCATCCAAATAAAAAAAAAATGTGATGTAAAAATTAAGAATTTATGTTGTTGCATTGGCATAGCTGTTTTGAAAGATTTGTTATTTGGGGAAAGGATAATCTTTCTTTTTAAGAAGTTTTTAGCTTTAGAATGTGATATATATAATTTTTTTAACTTGTAGGAGAAGTTATTTTTAAATGAATCACTTTTTTAAATTTTTTTGCTTGCTCCTTTAATATGTTCAGTTTCTGTATTTCAGCTAATGGAGCTGAGGAATGAGACTGAATGTTTTTGGTGGAGATTGTTTCTACTTTCTAGTGGATTTTTTTTTCCAGTATCCAAACGCCTAGAGGGGATAAGTGCAGACCAACCCTGGCAAAGCAGCGTGGTCTGTCAACCATGTCCTTCCAGGCCATCAAATATTTTGTCCCCTTGGATTGACACCAGAAGCTAAGCCAATTGTTAAAATCAATAATTTTCTATTGGTAACATGGTAATATTCTTGGAGAAGGTTGTATGCTGCTCAGTGCTAGGCTCATACATGCCTGAGACACACAGTCAGGAAGCTTGATCATGGCTCTCTTCGTATACGCAAAGGAGGAACGTCTCAAGTCATTAACACCCACATGGACTATGACAGAGTCATACTGGTACGTTGGTACGTGTGGTTCAATGACCCGAGTGCCTGTGTGACTTGATGGATCCTAGCCCCAGAAAGGCAGCTAACTGTGACTCTGTCCTTACTCAGTCTGGTGTGGGGGACATCAGTGTGCTTCAGTATAAAATCACCAGTGTCCAGGAAAACAAAACAAAAAAATGCAGTATAAGAGAAAGATAAAAAATAGAAGTAACCAAACCTTACATGAATAACCTCAGTCCAAAATCAAATGAAGACAGAGATCAGCAAAAGTCAGGCGGAAAACAGCAAGTCAAACGAGCTCTTTCATGGAAAATGTCTTTCTACCAATGTAAAGGCTCATTCTGCTAGAGCTGTTGCTTCCTCTGGTGTATTTTTCAAAGGTTTGGATACCAATTCCATCCAGCGTTGCCACCTATCTAGGGTTGCCACCCCTCCATTTTTTTCCAGACTGTCCAGAAATCAAATTGATTCTCAGGTAGTCTAGAAAACACTGTGCAAACTCCAGTATTCTGTTTCAAAAAAGGAAACAGACTATCAGGCTTTGTTAAACTGACAAATGTACTATGCTTTCTATTATAAAAAGCATAGTAAATCTGCAGAAAAAAGGCATCATTATAAGAAAAAGAAGGTGTTCCCCTCGTGTGATGTGACAATGATGCCACAAAACGGGTGGAATGTGGGTGGAGAATGGGTGGGGCTGTTGGAGGTGTGAGGGTGAGTGGCTTAAGTCTGGTTTTAGCCATAATGAAAGGAGGAAACCCTAATTCTATCCTTGAGGCTGCTACTTGGACTTCTGTCCATGTCTTCAGTTAGCATTACAAATTGTATGTTGTTTCCAGAGCAAAAGCTGGCTTTGCTAGAGCTATCCTGCATGCGTCTTCCTCCTCCCAAGTTTCTTCTTGAGCTTTTGTACTCTCCCTTTTGTAAAGAATACAGCAACAGTGATATGGAAGGACATAGTACAGTTGTGTAAAATCTTAACATAGCAGTAGATGTCCTTCTCTTCACTGTTACAGTATTTGCTCACTCTCTCCCTCGTCTCTGTTAGAGATTATGAATATAAGGCTGAAATTAATTCTGTTGTAAATATGCTGAAAGATAAAGCATAGAATAAAAAGTTTGCTTGAATACATGTATAGAGTTTAGCAATGTAAAATGAGCATTCATACTATATGTATAACAGACAGGCTTCTCTTTACAGCATCAGAAAAAGCCTAACAAAGCAATATTGAAAAGCAAGTATTACATGATTTTCTCATGTTTGCAGAACAAATGTCTATTAACAGACATCCTTTTTTATAAACTCAGCAATACGTGATGTTTTTTCAACAGCAGCAGAACCGATGTTTCCTTTTATACTTCTGTTATTCTGATTGCGTGCATTTGTGCATTTTCACATCAGCAGAAATCACAAAAGGACAATAGAACAGACATTACGTGACTTCCCACAGAAGGCCAAAAAAAAGATACCAAGAGGAAATAAAATCTATGTGCGTGACTAGCACTCTGTATAACATCTGTAGTTATTCAGTTATATGAGAGAAGGACAGAGAGAGAGGGAGAGAGAGACATATTATATAGAAGTCATCATTCTTATCTGTAATGAAGGAAAACTTTGTAAATATATGCTACAAACTGACAGAAAGAGTACGTGCCGTTTGTTATAAAAATAAGTTATCTGTAACTGTGCTTATAGCTGCAAAATATATTTCTTTATCAGTGTGTAATTTGAAAGGCTTGGTGCTTTAAACAGACTACAGATGGAGTCATGCAAAGCTCTGTGTCTCTGATTCAGCAGTGCAAAGCCAGCAAGACTTTGTGTCTTAAGAAGACTTTGGATCCAGAAGCAGCGCATACGTAAAATAAAGTTTTCAGTCTCCTTTCTGCTTTGCTCTTTTCTTTTTGCCTTCTTGGCTTGGAATTCTTCTCCTTTCTACTTGGTGCACATGTTCCTCCTAGTTCCTAGCAATGATTGTTCCTACTGGGGCTTTTCATTTCTGAGGTATGTACATCCGTACATCACCTTTATGGCCTATACAATGAGCTGGGAGCATACATGTGAGGTACATCTAAGGCTTTGGGATACTGACCAGACATCGGGGCTGTCTTTGGCAGGGAATCCCTTTTGTAAAGAATACTGCAGCAGTGAAGAGAAGGACACCTACTGTTATGGTAAAATTTTACACAACTGTAGTATCCACCCTGACAAAAGGAAGTTGTCAATAAAAGATCAACAACCTCTTAAACAAAAGAGGCATCCAAGAGGTCTCATCAGGGAGGGATCCAGATTTTATCCAAGATTTGTTTTACTCTCCAAAAAAAGATAGAGGACTTCTGGACAATACTCAGCCTCATTGACCGAAGTACATTCATGAGCAAAACCAAGTTTTGGATTGTCACGGTGTGATTGATCCTTCTTTGCATTCTGATAGGAGTTTGGATGTGCTTTCTGGGTTTCTCTGGATACCTTTTTGCACATCTATTTATCCACAACCCCATTTTCCCATTTTCACACATGAGGTCAGGGCGCACTTCAACAGTGATAGTCATCTAGAACCAGTGTTCACACTGTCAGGTCGCTATCCCTGCCACTGTTGCTTTTTGATGCCACACACATGAATGCTCACACTCACATCTATGACCAGTTTAGAGTGTTCAGTCCACCTGCTGCATGTTTCTGGAATATGGGAAGAAACTGGGGCACCCAGAGAAAACCCACTTTCACATGGGGAAGACATCCAGACACTGCAGATAAGGTACTCCAGCCAAGATTTGAGCCAGATAACCTCTTGTTATCTGGTGACAGTGCTACCTTCTGAATCACTGTGCCCTCCACCTTTTTCCATATAAAGACTGGTAAAGTCTCCATGAAATTCATGTGTTACGGGGTGGGTGCCAACCATTATAAGTTCAGTGCCCTGCCCTTTGGCCTCACCACCACCCCTGTATGTTCATCAAATGCATGACAGGCATTGAGGTTTACCTGAGACTGCTGGGGATCAGAGTATTTCCATATCTCAACAACAACACGAAAAAACAAACACAGAGATTATTGCAGAAAAACCACCAGGCCAGATATCAAAAATGATTTTATTCTCTAGCCTTTCAGCTCAAGAGTCTTCAAGGAGTAAAACGATACATAAAAAACTGTACCATAAAATACTCTTACACATACTCATTATTCAGTTAAACAATTAATTACTCGCTCTGTCACATTAAATTAAAAACCTCCGGTTACATTCAGCATTGAGGCCATTAGGGATCAAAGTATCAAATTTAAGTATATAAACAGATTATTTATATAACAGTCTACTTTTAACTTGCACATTATCATACTGAGATATAGAATTTTTTTACAACACAGTACGTTGTAGCTCCACAAATTCACTACCATGAAAGGCTTTAAAATGTGCTGCAACAGGACTCTCCCTTCTACCCTTCTTTATGTCCCGCACATGTTCCGAAAACCTAGTTTTAAATGGCCTCTTACTCTCTCCTACGTAAAATTTATTGCAAGGGCACCCCAAGGTGTTTATTATTCCCTGTGTGTCACATAAATATCTACTTTGTGCTAAAAAATTGTTTCCGTTTATCCTGCTAAAACTTCTCACCGCAACTTTACAACAGAAACAACTATCACAGGGTATAGTACGTGTTTGTTGCACACTTTGAGGTAACCTGTCTTGGGGGGGGGTACACAATTTCCTTGTACCAATATATCCTTTATATTTCTCCCTCTTCTGTATGAAATACCTGGAGTTTTTCATAGCATATATGCAAAATCCTTTAAATTCATTAAATAACCCCAATAAAGTTTAACTACATCTACTAATTGTGGGCTAAATAAACTATATATAGTGACAAAATAAACGTGTTTTCCTAGACCCTGCTCAGTTTTTAAGTAGGCATTTTGTAAGTACATGGTTCTCTCATTTACTACTTCATCTACATAAAATTTGCCTGCACAATTTATTAAAGTATTAATATCATACCCTGTACTAGCAAACATATTCATAGTAACCTCTTCCTCTTGTTTAAAATCTGCCTAGCCTTAAGAATTCCCCATAAGATAAAGCTGATAAAGTATGGGGAGTGTGGCAACTTTGTCCATGTAAATACTGTGTTCCATCCTCAAACTTTCCATATACTACAGTTCTTATTTTCTTATCACTTGTACCATCCAACAATACATCTAAAAATTTAACTTTTTTATTCACCCTTAAACCATCAAACTGTAGATTAAATCTGTTTAACTGTAGGTATTGTACAAAATCTCAAAGTAATTCCCGTCCCCTTTACAAATAAATATCAAATCATCTATAAATCTGTAATATCTTACTACATACTTATTAAAAAATTCTGTCCTGCATATATACTCTCCTTCAAATAATCCCATACATTGGTTTGCATACATGGGCGGAAAAGGTGCCTCCATGGCAGTCTCCTGAATCTGATGATATAAATCCCCATTAAACTCAAAATAATTGTTCTTTAAACAAAAACAAATCAACTCAGTAATATAGTGAGACACTGGGTTATCACCCAAATAAAAATATAAAGCTTCCAAACCAAAACCTTGTTGGATACTAGTGTATAAAATCTTCAAGTCCAGAGTGACCCAGTACATAGCCTGGGTGCACTGGACATCCGATATCTTATCTAAAAAAAAATCAAAAACATCTTTAATATATGATAGTAATTTAACAACTTTAGGTAATAAATGCTTATGTAAAAGAATGCCATCTTAAGAAGAAAATAATTACAGGCAGAAATTATTGGACGACGTGGAGGGTCTGTCAAATCATTTTGAACTTTAGGGAGACTAAATATATTCCATCGTACATCCTTCGCAGTCAGACTTCTTTTCTACGTCAGTTTTAGAAAAGTAACCAAGTCTATATCCTTTATTCAACAATTCTTTTAAAACACTTCAAGGCTTTGTTTTTCAGCATTATTTACGTATCTCATTGACTGGCTCCTTGTCTCCACCACGGCAGAGTCATTAATTACGAGAGGCTACTAAATGCAGCTGTGTCTTTCTTTAGAAATCACATTTAACCCTGCAAAATTACAGTTGAAACCGTGGCAAAAACTTGGTTCAAATGAGATGTCACTTGGATACAGTACAAGTGTCAGCCAGGCTTCCAGTGGACAGAGTTGAGTCAGTTCAGTCTGCTGTGGCCTTTTTTCTGTAGCACCTGTGTTTGTCAGTTGGACTAGATGTCCTTCCATATTACTATTGCAGTATTCTTTACATGAAGAATTCCCTACCAAGGGCAGCCCAACGTCCAGCCAGTATACCAAAGCCTTACAAATATATTGCTGTCATACATCGTAAGTATGTTTCCCTGTTCAAGAAGTAGGGCATAAAGGTGACATACAGATGTACATACCTCAGGAGTTGTTTGCTGACAGTCTGACCTCCATCATTGATAGTTGGTCTGAGTGCTCCGTCTTCTGAGCTGGTTACTGAGCCATGTTTCAGATAAGTGCCACATTGGGGGTTCTTCTTACCTATTTTTACTTTACTTTTGTGAGTTTACATGTCATCCAGAAAGTGAAAATGTCAGTGTGGGAGGCATATTCTCCATAAAGATCATCACAAGCAGTATCTCTTCTGTTTGGGTGCTTCTCACAACCATGCACAGTGTTCTGTCTGCCAAACGTTTGTCTCTAAAACCCTACATAGTCGTCTCTCCTCCTTGTCGATTTACATGGAAAACCAACATCTTAACTTGTTGGTGCAGGATGCTGTGGCAGAATTTTCTTGCCCCAAAACTTAGCCATCTGCCAAGAAAAAAGCCAAAAAAACTTGGTTTGATTCAGCTGCTGTCCCGCCTCCCCAGATATCTCTCTCGACGCTGATGAAAGCCCAGAGAATCACTCGATTGTTGTCTTGGATTCCTCTGCCACCACCCTGTCAGAGGTTGGCATAGATCCAACTTCTCACATGTCCTCAAAGACCCTGCAAATGTCCACTCCAGATGTTGAGGGGAGAACCTAGGCTGATTATTTCAGAGGGACTGAGGGGGATACCTCAAATTCTAGTTTGGAGGAGTTTCCTAGTACATTGGTTCAGTGTAGGCAAGGGTCCGAACCTCCTAGGATTTTTAGGGCAGACTTCCCTCAAAAGAAAAATCAAAAACACAAGAATCTTCCCCTGCTACTAAAGATCCCCAGCATGAATGGTAAGATTTACCCAGGGATTGTTTAATGCCTTAATGACCTTAAAGCCTCCCCAAGCAGTTTCTGTGCCTGCACCCCCTTGGTCATTTACTCCCTTTAAGATGCCCAGAGAGCAGGAATCCTCTAAAGAGGATTTGGATTCTGTGGAAGAGTCTTTGGCATATTCCTTTCAAATGCCTTCTGTCTTGGGTTATGGATCTGAGGAGGAAGATTGTATTAGTCCAGACTCTCCCATGGAATAACTGTTCTTTAGGGACACTTTTTCTCTCATGATGGAATATTTCAAATGGAATTGTTCTCAGGTTTCTGATATTCAAAAGAGTTGTTATGAACTCCTCCAGTCTTGGCTGCCCTTCAAGATACCTTTTCAGCAGCCTCTGTGGCCGCTAATTCTCATCCTCCAGCCCCTAAGAAACCTGATAGATTTTACAAGGTACCTGGTGATTTTAAGTTCTTGTACAAATGTCCTTCTGATGATCCTTCTGTAGTGGCTGTCTCATCTGACAAACCTTCTAAACTTCTGCCTTCTATTAAACTACTTCCTTCAGACAAGGTCAGTAGAGCTATGGAACATTTAGGCAAAAAGGTATATACTGCTGCCACCCTGGCTTTTCTGGCTGTTAATTTCCAGACCCATATAACTAGGTATGTTTTATCCCTTTCTCAAGCTTCTTGGGCAGTCTCTGACTTCCCTAATTCAGAAGGGAAGGTCTTGACCCTTTCTGTACTGGGTTCTACCTCTCAAGTGACTTGCCCCTCTATTAAATTTTAGTTATCATGCTGCTGATGCCTCATCAAGGGCTGCTGCCTTTGGTTTTGTTTTGAAACATTATTCTTGGCTACATCTCCAACCCTTACTTGATGAAATTAAGGATAAATTGTTAGATGCTGCTTTTGATAATAACTTTTTTGGTTCTGATGCTGGGCTTTTCACATCCATCCAGGATAAAGGCAAGGTGTTATAGGAATTGACACATATTTTTGTTTCTCCTATCCCTATGTTTCAGAGGAATTATCTATCCAAATCTCCTTTTATATGCAGGCAACCTCACCACCTTCCTAAGGTTAAGAAGAATTCTAGATGTGCACCTCCTGTCAAATCTACTTAGACTCCTATGTCTCAGAAGCCTCCATTTCAAGACAAATCAGATTCTTCCCAGTTTGTAAGGGTCACTCAAGACTCTTCGGTTCTGTCCATCATCTACCAGGGATACTTCATGGTGTCGAAATCCCTTCCTCCTTTTCTGGGCATCCCTCAACCTCTTCAGGAACAGCTTCCTTTTTTCCATAACTGCTTCAGGGCCTTTTTGCACAGGGCACCATTCAAGTCATGTTTCCTGCCCAGGAGGGGAAGGGGTTTTATTCCAGGAAGTTTCTGGTTCCCAGGAAGGAAGGCACCTGGTGACCCATTCTGGATCTATCTCAGCACAACACCTTTTTGAAAGCCCCTTCTTTTCAGATGTTGTCCCTTCAAACCCTGCTCCCTCTTCCCCAGCCTTTGTTAGTATCCCTGGACCTCAAGGATGCTTATCTTCACGTCCCAGTTCATCCCCTTTTCAGGAAGTTTGTGTCTTTGTCTGTTCCTTGCATTTTCAGTTATGTGCATTGCCTTTTGACCTTTCTGTTGCCCCAAGGATAATCACCAAATGCCTTGCTCCTGTTATTGTCTTTTGCAGGATGAGAGGGGTTCATACCTTTCACTATCTGGACAACCTGTTCATTCAGGCTTCATTCCTGAGGTCTTGCTTCAGCATCTCCAGTTTACTGTTTGTCTCTTACAAAGCCTGAGATTTACCATAAGCTTTCAGAAATCAGTTTTGAATCCTTCTCAGGATCATGTTTTTCTCAGTTGTAGGATCCAAACCATTCCTATGCTGTGATTCTTGCCTCCGCCTAAGGCAATCTCTCTAATCACTTTTTTTTCAGTCTCTTCTTCCTCTGGCTTCATTCACAGCCAGGGATTTTTTCATGGTTTTAGGATTTGTGGCTTCCACCATTCCTATGCTAGCTCAAGCCAGACCCCATATGAGAAAACTATAATAGTTCTTAAAGTCAGTGTGGCTTCAACACTGTCATCCACTGGATTTTCTAGTTCCATTCCTTCCATGCCTCAAATTCAAGCTTCACTGGTGGATTCATCAGCTTTCTCTCAAACTAGGACTTCCTTTTTAACCCCAGTAAGATCTCAGGAACTTTTTTCAGGTGCCTCAGACAAGTGGTGGGGACCTTCTTTTAGTTCCCTCAAGGTCCAGGGTCTCTGACCTCCTCAGCAGAGGTCAGATCACATCAACATAAAGGAGATGAGAGCTCTCCTTTTAGCTTTTCAAACTTTTTATTCCCTCTTTCTTGCAGTGCCTCTCAAGATCTTCACAGACACAGTGATGTGTATCAGCAGGCAAGGCAGGACACAGTCCTGTCTTCTTTGCAGACTTGCACTTCAGGTCTGGAATATAGCTGCCCAGTATCTAATGACTCTTCAAGCTGTCTACATTCCTTCAGAGCAAAATATAGTGGCAGACTTTTTGAGCAGGTCCAGTACACTGGCTCACGAATGGATGCTTCACAGAGATGTGTTTCTGTCCATCAGTGGGGTACTCCACAGATAGATATTTTTGTCTCCCTTTTGAACAGACAAGCCCGAAGTCTTCCTGCTTGGAAGGTGGACACCCTGTCTTTTCCTTGGAAGGGGATGTTTCTCTATGCCTTCCGTCCCCTACCTGTGATTCTGGAGGTCCTGCTCATGATCAAGCAAGACTCCCCCAAAATGTAACTGTTGACTCCTTTTTTGGCCCAGGCAGCATTGGTTTTCTCTTCTTCTTCATATAGCCAGGGGCAATCACCACAAGTTACCTCTCAGGGTGGACTTTCTCACACATGACTGTGGGTCACTGATGCATCCTCACTTGTCCACTCTTCAACTTATGCTGTGTGTGGTTGGGTTTTGATCTCTTTTAGACATCTTTTTTTCTGAGGACATGCTTAGAGTTCTGCAGGAGGCCAGGAAACCCACTACCATGAAATCATATTTGTCCAAATGGAAGAGATTTTCTGTCTTGTTTCCTTTCACGTAACCAGGATCCATTTTCTATGGAGATCCTTTTGGTTCTCTCTTACTTGCGTGAATTGCTCCATACTGGGTTATCATATTCTTCAGTTAAAGCTCACCTTTCAGCTATTTCTACTTGTCTGCCATTGACTCCTTCTTTTGCCTCTAAACAATTTCCTAAAGGTGTCTTTTATGTCTGGCCTCCCAGGAAGTCTAGTCCACCTTTCTGGGACCTCAATTTTGTACTTGAAAAGTTGACTCAGGTTCCTTTGAGCCTGCAGTTTCAGCTTTCTTGCAACATTGTACTTGGAAGACTGTACCTTTTGGCCCTTACTTCAGCTAAGAGAGTCTCTGAACTCCAGGCTCTTATGGCTGTTCCTCTTTTTTTAGATTTTCATAGGGACAGGGGGTGTCTTCATATTAATCCTTCTTTTATGAGTAAAGTGGTTAATGCATTGTCTCTTAATATATTAATTTGCCCCCCCTTTTTTCTTTCTCCACAGTCTGTTAGGTCAGAAAGTTCTTTATACTTTTGATTTGCATAGACAGCTAAGATATTTAGATAAAGACTAAGGCAGTTCACAGATCTGAGCAACTTTTTGTTTCCTTTCATCCCAATTCTCTAGGTTTGGCTGTTTTTAAGCAAACAGTTTCTCCTTGGATCTCTAAAGCCATTTATTTTTCTTATTCTTTTCATGGTAAATGTCTTTCTACCTCTGTATAGGCTCATTCTACTAGAGCTTTACCAAGATATCATGCAACACAAAATCTCTGCAAATCTTTAAAAATCCGATTGCCGTCTTTCTCAATTAATCCTCAGAGTCTGTACAACATTACAATTGGATCTAAACATTTTAATGAAAGAAGTCATATCAAAGAAGTTACATGCACTAAAAACAACAGGACTATTAGTTACAGACTTAAAAAATATGTATTCTGTTTTAAGAAGCACTATGAGAATATTAGTAACAATAATCCACTTACAAATGACAATAAAAGTATAGATAGCTTCCTAACAGACAACATTCAGAAAAACTTATTTAAAGACAACAAAAAGAATATATATAAACCCTTTTCTTTCAATGAATTGAAAGAACAAATAAAAAAATCTCTAGATAACTAAAGCACCAGGACTAGATGGTCTAATCCCAGAATTTTATAAACGTTTGCTTGATAATGTATTGAAAGTTTCACTTAGCACATTTCAGAAAGTCAAAACCACAACAAATGTCCCACCCCCATGGAAATATTCTATTATAGTTCCCATTTTAAAACCTAATAAAAAACCCAACCTATGTATATCATTCAGACCAGTATCCCTACTGAACTTAGACTACAAGATATTTTTGTCTATCCTAGCTGATAGATTAAATAACATATTCTTCCAGATTTAATTCATGAAGTTCAAACTGGTTTTGTGAAAAGCAGAAAGGTACAAGATAATGTAATTAAATTACTTTCTTTAATAAACCTAGCAAATAAAAAAGAATGAGCTATTTTAAACCTTGACATAGATAAAACTTTTGACTCTTTAAGTTGGCCTTACTTATTTAATGTTTTGCAAAAATATAATTTCTCCTTAAACTTTGTTAGATTGAATTTTCATATAGCTTTTTAATTAATTTGTTTTGTAAAGATTGGATCTTATTTATCTGGTCCATTTGAGATATTAAATGGTTCTAAGCAAGGATATCCCCTTTCTCCATTGCTCTTCGCCCTTGCCATGGGACCTCTTGTGAATTGTGTTAGAAATAATGACATTGTTAAAGGTTATAAAATATCAGACAAACTATCCCCTATGATAGAACTGTTTGTTGATGACTTCTTAATAACTCACAATGATATTGAAAATAATCTAGATTATTTTGCAAATATCTCTGGATTAAAATTTAATCACAATAAGATTCAGACACTTCTAATAAATAAAAATGTCACTATGAAACTAAAATTGAATAGAGATGTGAATGGGAAGGTACACATTAAATATCTAGGTTTCCTTTTTGAATCAAATTGTAAAAAAATCACTCACAACTAACTATCAACATCTTATAAACTCAATTACAAGTTTAGTAAATAACCGAAACAGACTGTTCTTCACATTTGAAGACAGACTAACCCTAATTAAAATGCTATTGCTACCCAAAATTGTATTTGTTAGCCAAGCCTTAATGCCCACCCGTTAAAACTAAAATGAAAATTAACAATGTTCTAATTAAGTTCCTCTGGTGCCCCAGAAAGCCAAGAATTTCACTTCTTTGGTACCACCTCAAACTGGAAAGAGTGGGTATAGGTGTTTGCAAACCATGATTTTTATCTAAATTCAGCAATTATCAATGTAGTGTTGCTTTGGAATAGTATTTCTTATGAATTAACTTCCAATATGATGTATAAAAGCTTACTTTTGAGTAATAATAAGACATTGCTTGAACCATAACTTCATATACATATAAACATTTTTATATCGATCTTGAAAATTTATATTCAAATTGAGAAGCCAAAACTTATTCATACACCTCTTACAAGTCAAATGTTGTTGTTCACAAAGCTTGTTTTTAATTAACTGATCAAAAATGTATTAATTATTTTTCCAATTACTTTCACAAGTGAGTTCTTGATATCTTTTGATACCCAGAAAATGGTAGAATTTAAGAGGGGCGATCTATTATATTGAAATCAGTTTCTTTCAGCTAACGAAATAAACTCTGCAGACCATTTGATTACCAGATATGGTTTACAGAATTTTAATTGGTTAGACATCCAAACTTGCAAGCAATTCATACATGCCAAGCTCATATCTTCACTAGAGGCATACAACAAGAGTACCCCAAAAATCTTAGATTTCATCTCAACCATTATTATTGGTACAGTTAAGAACACCTCTTACATATCTATTATTAATAAGATCATCAGAAATGATTTTTGGTAAAACAGTTATTTCTTTTTGGAATTATTCTAATAAAGTAAATAGACAAGAATTCTCAGCAAAGGATAAAAAAAACTTTGTTTACAGTCAGTGAAAGGGTCAACATCTTCCCTGTTTTGGCGAGTATACACATTGAAATTCTTGCACAGATGTCTTCTTACACCACACAGATTAGCAATAATATACAAGAAAGATGGCGTTATATGCTGGAGATGTGGATATCTTAATGCTGACTGGATGCATATCGTTGTTAATTGTAAAGTAATCTCTCCATTTTTGTTGGATTTTAGATAACTTTGTAAAGCTTTATGGAATGACAAATGTATAATTTCTGATTCTCTTAATCTTTTCAATGTTCCTGTTCCAGAAGTCATCCCTAAAAACCAAATATTTTTACTGTGGTCAGTTCCTTCTATAGCAAGGAAAATTGTTAGTAAAAATTGGAAATCTCTGTCTACTTCTGTCTTTAAAATTGAATTTGTTCACCTAATAAAGTCTTTCTGTAGAAATGAGATTGCTACTATAAAATGAGAATAAATAGCACAACCCTTTGATTGCTTGGAAGAAATTGTTTGACCTTTTAGAAAAGTACTAAGTGTTTTTCCTATGTATACATTTTTTTGTTATAGACACTATATAGTTTTTGTTCTATTACTGTTATTACATTGTTAAATTATCGTTTTATAAAAAAAATAAAAAATATTTTAGTTCTTATATACCATTGTTGAAACTGCATTGTTTGAAGCATCAAAATTGGGGCCAAATTAAGCACTGATGTATATTTAAATTTATAAGGTTATAATTACAGATGTGTGTTTTTTTACCTGAATATTCCTATTAATTCCTTGATAGTAGCATTGCGAACTATGAGGGGTATTGTCATAATGGCCTTTTATACATAGATGTAAAACACTGACATTCATATGCCTTTTGCTATCATCAGATATTTTCCATTATACTATGTTTCCTTTAGGACGTGTGTGCAGGAGACCGGGCAAAATTAATGTCCATAATGTATGTGTATTAAGTTGCTGTTGCATTAGAACTAAAACACAGTATATATTTCACCATCTAAGGCAACATTTCTTTTACTGTACATAAGGTGATGTTTAAACTCCATGTACTCATTGTGTGCTATCATGTAAAGCAGGCGTGAGATGCAGTGAAATTCTTGAGGGCAGAGTGGCAGTCTTGACTGTGTTTTGTACTTACATAGCCTATTGTAATTCATGTAAACTTTTACTATGAAGTCTCAGAGAGGAACTGGCATAGGAGTTATACGCTATGGAATACAGGGGTCACAGGACTTCACTGTCACAGTCTGACATTGTACATTGAGTGTATATAACGTCTTCTCAATGTACTGAATGTTACACTGTTCTAGTACACATTGTTATTGCGGTGTCAATGCGTTGTATGTAGGTATCATATATATTTCTGCATAAAAAGGTTCTCATTTTTGACATGCCACGGTTTGAAGCAACTAAAGGTAGTGAGGTCAAATTTAACACCAAGCTGCAGTTAAATCCCTAAGAACAGAATAGCAGTCTTAGCTGCATTTTTTCCTTTAAATAATTGATTCTTAGTCCCCGAAAAAAAATTTTTTATGTAATCTTAAAGGGGGAAAATATATGTCCTTTTATATACAGGTACAAGGTATTGGGGTTTCATAGGTCTTCACTGTTTCAATCAGATATTTGAATTTTACTGTCTTTCCTTCGGGGGTCTGTATGTAACCTCCATTGGGGAAATAGAATACCACACCGGATTTGAGTTTTTTCTTTTGTATAATTTGAAGAAGTAAAATTGGCAGGTTCTACATCTGTTGAACAGCACTGAAATTCTTAAGAATAGAAGAGAAGTTTTAGATGCATTTAGTAAGCTGAGCAACTTTATTGAACACACGCTGTAAAGTTCAAATAAACACATCCAAAATGCTTTAACTAAATCGCTGCATTTTCATCAATGTAACTTCTTCAGATGAACACACCAACTTCTACAACTCCTTTATACAAATCCAACAATCCTCACTTAATCAATTAACCATCTGTTCACATTTAAAAACACAGTTTAACCATGTTGAATACATGAAAATGAAAACACCTAAAATTCATTGAAGGTACAAGCATAAATGCACATAATAAATAAATAGCATATAAAACAATAGACATTGAATACAAGTGAATAAAAGTGTATAAACAAGATACTTTAAATATAATGTAAAGCTGTGATAAAACAGTGTTAAAACAATGTTAAAAGTTGTCAAACAGCACTGTCTAGTGGGTAATCCCATAAAAGCATTAAAACTGAACACCACATTCAAACTTTAGCTGCCCTAAACTTTAACCCAGGTTTCAATGAAACCATGTCATTTAAGCCAGGGTACCTGCTGGCTTCAAGTACCAACTGTCAGTACAGTTCCCTGTATTCTAAACATGTCTCCCAAGGGCCCCCTCTAGGATCAATGGGCAATGTCTCAGTTGCATAAAAGTAAAATTCAGCCCCTACACAGTTCAATTTATATTTGTATAAACATTGTAAGTATTCATCTTCCTTATGTCGTACCTATGTTCATACATTCTGGACTTTAATTTTCTTTTGGTTTTGTCTATTTAAAATGCATCACATTTATCACACAGAGCTAAATAAATAATACCATTCGTGTTGCAATTAGCAAAGCCTCTAGTCTTAATGGACCTGTCTCTACATTTCAAATATAACGTGTCACCAACTTTGACATAAGGGCATTGGGTACAACAGCCACATTTGTATGTGCCCCTCTTACTGGAATAATGGTTGCTTGCCCTAGAGGTACCATTCTCCAAAATGTTCTTAATACTACGACCTCTTCTATAAATACATTTGAATGGCTTATCAAAAATGTACTGCAGGTCTGATATACTGGCAGATCTATTCCATTCATTTTCTGTGATACTTCTAGCAACTCCAGCATCTCCATCATAAATGATAACCAAAGTACTGTAGTATGCATTATCTGCTGACCTCACAAATGTTTGAATATTCCCAGGGTCATGGCTATCATTACCAAAAACGAGGGCAAACCTAGTCTTCCTTGCTTCAAGCACATCACTGTATACCTCCATTAGAAGCTTTTATGTGTACCCCCTAACCCTGAACAGGTCCATAAGAAAAGCACTTTCATTAGTAAAATCATTGTCGTCCGAGGTCATTCTGCTTATTCAAACAAACTGACCGTTCATAACACCTCACTTCTTATAGTGTGGGTGTGCACTGGTGTAATGCAAATAGGAGTTCGAAAAAGTCACCTTTCTGCAAACCCTGGTTCTAAAATTCCCACTATTTTTACTAATACAAATATCCAAATATTTCATCCCATCATGACTCATTTCATAGTTAAACCTTAAAAGGTCAGTGGTGTTTGATAAATAATTAAAAAATTCTAAAAACTTACTTTCAGATTCTATCCAAAGTAGACATATGTCGTCCAAAAAAAACGAGCATAAAAATTCCAACAACACCTAAAATCACAGCTGAACACAAATTTCTTTTCCCGATAGGAAAGTATAATATTAGCATATGTGGGGGCACAGTGGGCCCTCATAGCAACACCTCTTAATTGCTTAAAATACTCACCTTCAAAGAATATATACTTGTTCTTTAAGATCACATCCATTAAAATTAAGCAAGTACGAAAATCATTGTAACTTATATCATTGCTATTACTTAAAACCTCTTCCAACCATTCTAGACCCACATCGTGTGGTATCCAAGAAAATAAATCAGTCACATCAACTGAAATAAATGTAAGGCTATCCAAGTAAAGACCAGTATGTAACTTGTTCAAGAGGTCCCATGAGTCCTTAAGCACATTTTCCCCCCTCATAGACAATTTTTTGAGCTTAGAATCAACAAACTTAGCTAAGGGAGCAGTTACAGAACCTTCTGCAGAGACTATTGGCCTTAGGGGTGGGTTGTTCACATCCTTGTGGACCTTAAGGATGCCAAATATTGAGGGAACTCTAGGTTTCTCAACGTGTAAAAAATGGTGTCACTGTCTGTAAGCCCCTCAATAAGCAAATTATTTAAACATGCTTGTATTCTCTTGTAGGCAATATTCACCTCATTCAGTGATAACTTCATGTACTGATTGACATCACCCAAAATATCCATCATTTTGTCCTCATATGTAATCTTGTCCATTAGAATAAAACCCCCACCCTTATCCGGTTTCATTATTCTTAAATTTTTGTTATTCCTACATTCTTCCAGTATAATTCTCTTTTCCTTACTTAGGTTTGGAGTCACTTTGTTGTTAGTTAATGCATGCCTTAATTAATTCTCCACCATACATTCAAAATTTTTTAACTGTGGATGCAAAGGCGGGTTGAGAGTACTTTTCCTAACCAAAACGTGTGTGTTGGACCTTTCTTGGCTGTTAAAAAATAGTTCTAAGTTCTTTTTTTGTATAAATAGTTTAAAATCAGCCAATAACCTAAAAAGAAAATCAGTCTTTGTCCTTGCAATAAAAGTGAATCTCTTTAAAAACAAATTAAAATGACCTTCTTGTACATCAATATTACTATAATTAAAAATGTTGAAACCATTGTAACTTATTTTGGGGCCATCCTTGAATATTCCAGCTTCATGCCCTGTCTCTAATAAGCTCCCCGTTGCCCTGTCGAGGCATTGTACCTGTAATTGACTGGTCCTTTCTTCTTCAACCTCTTTGACCTCCAGTCATGTAAATTAAAGGGAACACCATTAATTTGCACATTGGACTCACAATCATTTATCCTTTCCATATTAAAATTGTCATTATATCAATAATTTTGCCCTCATATGTAATCTTGTCCATTAGAACACCACCTCCACCCTTATCTGGTTTCATGATTCTTAATTTTTTGTTATTCCTACATTCTTCCAGTATACTTCTCTCTTCCTTACTTATGTTTGGAGTCACTTTATTGTTACTTAATGCATGCCTTAATTCATTCTCTACCTTACATTCAAAATTTTTTAATTGTGGATGCAAAGGCGGGTTGAAAGATGTCCTTCAAGAATGCAACTGCAGTCCTGACATATGGGTTGTCCTGCCTCAGGCAGCCCTTCGGTCGGCCGGATTCCAAAGTCTGGGTCCGGCGTCGGCTGATGTCGCCTCTTCCCCGACGTCAGAGCGGCTGGGGTATAAAAGCATCAGCCGGCGCCATCTTCTTCAGTGTTTCTTGCCCCAGATGCCAGGTGCCCTCCAAGGAAGGCTAAATTTAGAGAATGGATAAAAATTCCAGACATGCACAACAGTAATAAACAGATACACCATAACAGATATCCCCAGCTAATTTGAAAAAGGGGGAGTGGACCCAAAAAAGAGAATTACAGAGGGGTAGGAGGGAGGGAAAACCTGACTGCAGTTGCATATCTATCAGACATCTACATTTATGGTAGGTACAAAACTGTACTATGTCCTTCAAGAATGCAACTGTAGTCCTGACATATGGGTTGAATACCATAGCCAAGCTGGGGGTAGTAGGATCTAAGATAAGGATGGTGTAGCTAAAATGCCCTGCAGGACTGCAGAAGCAAAGCCTGCTCGGGATCTGGAATATAAAGGCAGGTTGTAATGTTTGGAAAATGTATGCACGGAGCTCCATGTAGCAGCTTCTAGAATGTCCTTTGTAGCCACCCCTCTTAGAAAGGCTGTGGAGGTGGCTGTAGCTCTGGTGGAGTGTGGCCTGATATTGGCTGGCACACCTTTTCCATGGAAAGAGTAGCAGAATCTGATGCAGTTTCCAATCCATTTTGAAATTGTTTGTTTGGAAATTGCCTTTCCTTGTACTCCAGCAGCATAAGCTACAAATAGCTGGTCAGACTTTCTGTTGGCCTTTGTTCTGTCCAAGTAGTAGCGTAATTGCCTGTGTATGTCCAAAGTGTGCAGAAGCTTTTCTCCTTTATTTTGAGGATTGGGAAAGAAAGTAGGCAGGTGAATTGCTTGATTTAGAGAAACCTTGGATATCACTTTTGGCATGAATGAAGGATTGGTTCTTAAAGAGACTCTGTCCTGATGGAAAATGAGAAATGGAGGTACTGCCATGAGGGCTTGTATCTCGGAGACTCTTCTTGCTGAAGTAATTGCCAACAGGAAAACTGTTTTCCAGGAGAGAAATTGCAATTCTGAAGATGCTGCTGGCTCAAAAGGAGGAAGAGTTAATTTTTCCAAGGCAGTTGAGGTCCCATGCAGGCACTGGTGGTTTTCTTGGAGGTTTAATATTCTTTATCCCTCTTAGAAACTGTCTTAGCAGAGGATGTGAAAACACAGGTGGATCACAGTTGTATTTTGCTGAAATTGCTGAAGCGTGTATTTTTATGGAAGAATATGAAAGGCCATTGTGAAGCATTTCTGCCAAGTATTCTAGTATCTGTGGGATGCTCATTACTGATGCATCCTGACCCTTGTTGGCATTCCAGATGTTGAATCTCTTCCATTTGGCTGAATAAGTTTTTCTGGTGGAAGGCCTGCGTGCTTCCAGTAAGATCTCTTGAAATTTCTGGAGAGAGAGATATGGGGAGAAGTCATGGAACCCTCCAAGCTGTCAGTTGCAATGTTTGCAGGTTGGGATGAACAGTCCTGTAATTGTGCTGAGTTATAAGCAGAGGCCATTGAGGCAGGAGCCACGGCTTGGTGCGAGTTATGCTCCTTAGTAATGGATACCAGTGCTGTCTTGGCCAGTCTGGAGCTATCAAAATGCCTTTTGGTTGTTCTGCTTTGATCTTCAGTAACACCTTGGTCATTAATGGTAGAGGTGGAAATGCATAGATTGTTAGAGAATTCCAGCTGAAGGAGAGAGCATCCATTCTCCAGGCTTGAGAATGGTGTGTCCTTGAGCAGAACTTCTTCAGATGATGATTGAGGTGTGAGGCAAATAGATCTATGTCCGGCCTTCCCCATGCCTGAGTTATTTGTGAAAAAATGTCTGGATGCAACATCCATTCGTGCGGGTCCATAATGTTTCTGCTTAGGCTGTCCGCCAGAATATTGTCCTTACCTGGGACAAACTGGGATTGCAACTGTATGTTCAGTTTCAGGGACTTTTCCCAAAGAGTCTTTGTTAGTCTGCAGAGGGGGTAAGAATGGGTGCCTCCCTGCTTGTTTATGTACCACAGCCGATGCCGGACCCAGACTTTGGAATCCGGCCGACCGAAGGGCTGCCTGAGGCAGGACAACCCATATGTCAGGACTGCAGTTGCATATCTATCGGACATCTACATTTATGGTAGGTACAAAACTGTACTTTCTTTTCCTAACCAAAGCTTCTAATGGAGGTATACAGTGAAGTGCTTGAAGCAAGGAAGACTAGGTTTGCCCCCATTTTTGGTAGTGATAGTCATGTGAGGTCAACAGATAATGTGTACAACAATGCTTTGGTTATCACTTATGATGGAGATGCTGGAGTTGCTAGAAGTATCACAGAAAATGAATGGAATAGATTTGCCAGTATATCAGACCTGCAGTACATTTTTGATAAGCCATTCAAATGTATTTATAGAAGAGGTTGTAGTATTAAAAACATTTTGGAGAATGGTACCTCTAGTGCAAGCAACCATTATTCCAGTAAGAGGGGGCACATACAAATGTGGCTGTTGTGCCCAATGCCCTTATGTCAAAGTTGATGACACGTTATATTTGAAATGTAGACACAGATCCATTAAGACTAGAGGCTTTGCCAATTGCAACATGGATGGTATTATTTATTTAGCTCTGTGTGATAAATGCGATGCGTTTTAAATAGACAAAACCGAAAGAAAATTAAAGTCCAGAATGTACGAACATAGGTACGACATAAGGAAGATGAATACTAACAATGTTTATATAAATATAAATTGAACTGTGTAGGGGCTGAATTTTATTTTTATGTAATTGAGACATTGCCCATTGATCCTAGAGAGAGCCCTTGGGAGCAGGGCCGGTGCTAGTATTTTGGAGGCCCCCCAGCAAGTTTAAAGTTGGGGGCCCTACCCAGGAGAATATAAAAAGTGTGACCATATTGCCATCATGCCTCCTTCCCTATCAAGATCATGCAGCACCATTTAACAATCACTGTGTAGTGTTATTACATTCAGACCATTAAAAAGACTTGAAATGTCAAGGTACACACTGACTGGCATTTAGTACCAATGTTACATCAAGCCCCTGGACCACAGTAAGGTAGCCACTCACAATGGTACAAACACACACACTGATTGGGACTGCACAGTGGTGCAGCAGTTAACTTTGTCGCCTCCCCTCCAGCAAGAGGTTCTCTGGTTTAATTCTCAGCTGGGGTGCCTTCTGTGTGGAGTCTGCATGTCCTCCCTTCGTACGTGTGGTTTCCTGCCACATTCCAAAGACATGCTTCTGCACCATTTCTCCCTGGGCCTCTGCTAAACATAGGCTCTGTCCTAGTCGGACTTTCCCGGTCAACAAATGTTAAATAAATAAAATTTAGTACCAATAAATTATGACAAGCCACTGTACCACAGCAAGGTAGCCACACACAGAGGTTCACACACTGACTGGCATTTAATACTAATGTTACATTACGACAAGCCCCTGTACCACAGCAAGGTAGCCACTCACAAATACACACACACACACACACACACACACACACACACACACACACACACACACACACACACACACACACACACACACACACACACTCACACACACACTCACACACACTCACACACTCACACACTCACACACTCACACACTCACACACTCACACACTGACTGGCATTTAGTAGTAATGTTGTTACATTATGGCAAGCCTCCGTACAGCATCAAGGTAGCCAGTCCCGCAGAGGTACACAAAGACACCCACACAGACTCCCTCACACAGGACAGAGACATGAGACAGACAGTTACACAGACTTGCAGACAGGACATAAGACACCCACACATGATGGACAGCACTACAGTAAGAATGAACATTAAGAATTTAAAATACTGGGCTTATGAACTAATAATGATGCTAGAATAAGATTTTGCAGTAGCATGTGTTGTGTGACCCCACATTTTTGAAGAACAGACCAAAACTAGCAAACATCTGGACATTGTGCAACATTCTCACAGCCCCTACCAGCCTCCTAACCTGTCAGCATAATTCCAAAGCTGAAAATAACTGCAGAACAAAAGTGTAATATCAAGGATAGATACAAACATTGCTATGATAAACTTAGAAAAATATTAGAATAACAGGGATTGCATTAGCATTCATTACAATAATCAGTACATTCTGTAGAACTCTCATAGTCCCCCCAAAAGTCTCAGCACAATTCTAGAGGAGGTACAAAAAAAAAAAAGACAAGGACGTAACATTAGGGGGGGTTAAAACAATGTGGTTATGAACTAATAAAGATGGTAGAATAACAGGTTTTTCCAGTAGCATGCATTGTGTGAAGTCACATTTTTGATGACTAACTGACCAAAAATACAGGTCAAACATCTAAACATTGTGCAACATTCCCACAGCCCTACCCCTCTCGTCTAACCTCACAGCTTAACAATTCCAGACAAAGCTCAAAAAAAAAAAAAAAAGAAAAGAAAATGCAAAACAAAAGCATAACATCAGGGATAGTTTGAAACTTTGCTATGATCAACTTTGATAGTAGTACAGGGGTTGCACTGGCACAAATTAAGACATCAGTACATTCTGCAGAATTGTCACAGCCTGCACCCCAGTATCTCAGCACAGTACATCTGGATGAAGTGAAAGTAAAATAAAAACACAAAGGTATAACATAAGAAACAATGTGTTTATCAGCAAATATAGATGCTGGAATAACAGATTATGAAGTAAAATGCATTGCATACCGCACATGTTTTAATGAAAATAGATACATTCCAGGCAAACATCTTAATATTGCACAACATTCTCACAGACTGTAACCCCCCCCCCCCCACACTTACCAATGTGTCAGCACAATAACTCTAGACAAAGCAAAAAATTATCATAGAACAAAGGCGTACCATCAGGGATAGTTGTAAATGCTGCCAGTGTACACAATACTAGTATAACAGGGTTTGCATTAGTATACATTAAAACAGCAGCTGTACATTCTGCAACATTCTCACAGCCACTAACTCCCCTCCCAACCCCTCAGCACAATAATTCTGGACAGAGCAAAAACATTATCATAAAACAAAGGTGTAGCATCAGGGATAGTTGTAGACATTGCCGGTATACATAAAACAAACTAGCAGAACTGGGTTTGCATTGGTATACATTAAAACATCTGTTTATTCTGCAGCATTCTCACAGCCACTATCCCCCCACTACCAATATTTCAGCACAGTTGTACACAAAACAAAAATGCAATATTGAATATTTTTATGCAAGACTAGATAAAAAAAACTACATCAAAATCTGGACATTAATTACAAACCAGCCTTCCTTCCTCGGTCTCTTAGCAGAAGAATTCTGGGGAAAGATAAAATAAAACTGTTACAACCACAACCCCCACACACACACACACACACACAAATCCTGTAAGTGTAACAACTCTGCAGAATAAAAGTTATACAATCCCCCCCCAGCAAAAATAAAGTTAAAAATAAACCCAGCAACTTACCTTTCCTGCAGTTGATAGAAGGCTGCTACTAATCCTCTGCTTGCTTCTACTACACACAGACCACACCTGTTCAGCCCTTTTAAATTGCCCTCAAAAGGACAATTTTTCAGATCTTTTAGAAATTGCCCTTACAAGGGCAGTTAAAATAGAGCTGCTTTGCTGGTCCCAGTGTTGTTACAGCAAAACCTGCATCCTCCATCTATCCTCACAGCATACCTTTCAACATCTTAGCATGAAAAATCTGGACAAAGCCAAAAATAATAGGGGTACAAAGGCTTAAAAATAGGGACACTTTTTAAATATTGCTTATATAAACTTACAAACTTGCTTTCAGACTTTGCATTAGCATACATTTTTCTGAAGGATATAAAGTCTAAAACTTAAATGTATCTGCTATTTTTTAGGACTTCAGTACTCATTACTGTATAAGAAAACCACAAATTTTATGAAGAACAAACCAAAAATATAAAGCAAAAATCTAAATATTCTTAAAAATCTAGGCAGTTCAGATATTTGCCTTACGTCAACAATCAAAAGAACTGACCCAACAGACCACATATTAAGGTAAACCCAATCAGGAAGCTAGAACTTGCTTCTTGATTGCTACAACCAATTAGGTCCCTTGCTTCACTGAAGCGGACCTGATTGAGAGCAGCTAACAAGTAAAGCAAGGGACCTGATTGGCTGTAGCCATCAAGGAAGCAAGTTCTCTCAGGAAAAAAAAAAAAGCGGAATCGTGCGACGGCACTGCCAAATGAATGAGCAATTTTGAAACCCGTGGCTGCTTCATATGGGGGCTGTCGTACATGGGGAGATAATCGGGGTCTTCCCGCGGCCCCGGGTTTGGTGGGTGCCTAATGCCAGCTGTGCTTGGGAGACACGTTTAGAATACAGGGAACTATACTGGCAGTTGGTACTTGAAGCCAACAGGTACCCTGGCTTAAATGACATAGTTTAATTGAAACCTGAGTTAAAGCTTATGGCAGCTAAAGTTTGAATGTGGTGTTCAGTTTTTAATGCTTTTATGGGATTACCCAGTAGATAGTGCTGTTTGACAACTTTTAACATTGTTTTAACACTGTTTATCACAGTTTTACATTATATTTTAAAGTATTTTTTATTCATTTTTATTCACTTGTACTTAATGTCTATTGTTTTATATGCTATTTATTTATTTATTATGTCCATTTATGCTTGTCACTTCAATGAATTTTAGAAGGAGTTTTCATTTATAGCAGTTTATTTTCATGTATTCAACATTGTTACACTGTTTTTAAATGTGAACAGATGGTTAATTTAATAATTGGGGATTGATGGATTTGTGTAAAAGGGGATGCAGAAGTTGGTATGCTCATCTGTAGAAGCTACATTGACGAAAATGATTCAATTAAAACGTTCTGGATGTGTTTTATTTGAACTTTACAGCATGTGTTCAATAAAGTGGTGGATTTTATTCTCGTGAACCTTTCTGTGCCTCATTTTTGGTTTGGTTATTAGTACGTTTTTTGGCACTTCTTCCACATTTTTCATTTACTTAAGTTGAGCAGTTTGCTAATGCCTGATGGTTTCACTGTGAAATCTCAAAAAACCGTCGTTTGGCTTTTTATACATGGGTATCAGTTTGCAAGGAGTTATAAGCTTTCACTGTCGCAGTCTGACATTTTGATTGATACTCTCGATTAATCAATTCAAAAATCACCTTAAAGAATTCTTCAAGTCTCACTGGTCATGCCCATGTCCTAAACCAGACTAATCTCAAACGTCTCATTCCACCATTGTCTCTTCCCTATCCCAGAGTTTACTAACTTAACCTCTCGGCTCCACAATGCTATGTTCAAGATTATCTATACAATTCTGTGATTGTTATTTAACCAATATCTAAGCGCATTGTTTTCTTTATCTATTTGTCTCTATGTTATGCTATTTACTATTCACATTTAAATGTATTGTGTTTTTTTTCTTTTTTTGTTTGGAGCTTTTCTCCCCGGGCCTCTACTGAAAAAGGATATGTATCCAGCTAGACTAGCCCGGTCAACAAATGTAAAATAAAATAAAATAAATAAAATACTCTGTTTTCATCAAGGTATTGTGTATGGTTTCTGCTTTTTTTGTAGTATACATTACCTTTGCAGAATATGTCTTCACAGTTGTTATTTCATCAAGATGAAAACACAGAAGGATTCTTTCTGGTGCATGCCATGGCCCAAATGTCATGGTTTGAAACAGTTGAAGTGGTAAGTTCAGATTCAGCATCAAGCTGCCTTTACATCTGTTAAGGGCAAGACAGCGGTCTGAGGTGCATTCTGTAACTCAACATTTTGTTGTTAATGCTTGAATGTTTTGTAATGATTTCTTGATATGACATTTTATACATGGGTTCAAAATGCAGCGGTTTATAGGCCTTCACTGTTACAGTCTGACATTTTGCATTATATTATGTTTGCTGTGGGGAATGCTCTATACGAGTTCTTTTGAGTATTGATGCTATCTAGGATACATGCTTACTAAGCCATCACATCAGAAGTGAAAATCCTACACATTTCAAAAATTCTTTTTCAGATTCAATGTCATGATTAAGCTGTCACCATTTGAAGCTGTTAAAGTGATTGGGTCAAATTTAGCACTGAGATGCACCAAAATCTTAACCTTCTTAGATGTGTTTTGTAGTTGTACACCCTGCTATTCCTTCTTGAAAGTTTCATCTTGAAGTCTTATAAGGGGCGAGTGGCAAATGGTCTTCTGTACATGGGTGCCAAATGCAAAGGTTCCATAGGCTTTCACTGTTAGTCTCAGATTTTGCATTGTGCAAGGTTTCCAGTGTATTTATTTTATACCGCTTCTCAGGATGCAGAATACAGCACTGGTCTGTAACGTCTCTTTATTGAATTGAGTTGCCATAGCTTTAGAAGTAAAAATCCTGTATATTATGTTGTAATTTTTGGATAGCTCCAGAATAGTCTGATTAGAATTTTTTGACTATGAACTGGAAAGGAGTTTCAAAAGCTTTGTTTTGAAAACTAATATGCAAACAGTAGCTGATTATGTCAAATCACTGTAGCAGTGCTTGGCTGGACTAGAACATAGGACTTGCATATAACAGTTAACTGTATAATGAAAGTATGTTAATACTTAGTACTACAGTACATAAATTATGCTATGGTCTACAGCCTGTAACAGTGATGCATATATCATTCCAAAATGTAACCCCAATGTTAAATAACTGTTTATTCTCTCTTAATGCTCAAATTATTTCTTGTTGCATCCTCCCCATTATTTAAGAAGGACCCATAGAGCTGCATAACTAAACTTTACAGCTTGATGGATGTAACTTTTTCTGGCTACCTTTGCTCTTTCCATTCCCGTGATCCTCTGTTGTAGTCTCCTCCATTCTCCTGTTTCTTTCCACAGTTAAACATGTTCAGGCGGATTCAAAGTAGCTTTTCTGTACAGGTGTTGAATACAGGTTGGAAGCTTTATTCCCTACTCTTTTTTTCGTCCTTTTTCACATTGTGAGATTTATGCTGTAGTTTATGCACCCTGTCTTTCTGTTAGGGAGCTTCCATGCATTAGTTATCTTTACTTTGTCAGTTTGCCCTTTGGCCATATTTAACCATCACTACTCCTATATTTAGTGAATGTGACTTCTGCTGATAAATTATCAATGCAAGCTGCCATGGTAAGTGTTTTTGTTGTTTAGGTCTTCAGTATAAATCCAAAGCTTGTGAAATTTGTACAAAGATTAGTGAGGTAGCATTAAGGAGGTGAGGGAAGCAGCTTCACAAATGTCAATTTGAAATTCAGATTAAAGTTAAATCCCAGCAGAGATCCAGTTGTGGGCAGATCTTGTCTGTTATTTCTCAACATTTGTAACATTCCTCTCTTCTCCTTTTCTACTTTTTCCCATCAAGTTCTGCATGTGAACTAGACCCTTGTACGTCTGTTTAAGAAATCATTGTATTAAAATGAATTACATCTATCAAATACTATACCATGAAACTCAACATACAAAGTTAAAGTTAAAACCATGCCTTCATCTACAAGAGCAGGTAATGAGGGAGAATTCCACATCTGTGATTATAGCTTCTACATTTCTGACGAGCCCTTTATAAGGACAAGTGTTTCCAGCCTTTTCTACCCATACTCTGGTTTGAAGGGCTTTGTTTTCATTTTCTTAAGTCAGATGATTTCCTGTCCTACCAGTAATTAGCTATGCTGAGCTTGCTAGTGCTGTTGTGCAACATCAGACAAGGCAAGCAGGTTCATTCCCTTCCCTTTCCCAGACCCTCCAGTGGTGTAAAGGTAGATTTGCTGTGAATGTCCATTTCTCTCAAGTACTGCTGCTACAGGATCAGTAGGATTCTGTGTTACATGTGCTAGAATGTCAGTGTTTAAGTTCACACTCTCCTTTCTTGTATTCCAGAGTCCCAGTGTCATTCCCCCATTGTTAAGTGTCTCCCAAACCATTTACCTAAGCATCAGACAACTTTATTTTGCTGACTCAGGCTAATCCTTTCTTGCTTGCAAGTGGTCAGGTGTTGACTCACCCTGCAAGGTTCTGTTTTACTGTTCTAATACTGGCAACCTTCTGGGCTTCCACATTGTCTTCTTCAGACCTCGAGTCCGATGTTCTAATACTTGTTCTGCTTGCCTTCCATTAACTCTGGCACAGACTTTGCCTACATTGGACAACTCAGTATTGATGGGGCTGACACAGAGGTATATTCTGTAGATTAGTCAGACTCCCTTGGTTTTATGTGGTATTATGTCAGGTGCCCCAGTATTGGACAGGAAGCAGTCTCAGGTGTTTAGCCTGCTCTGATGCAGGACTCCCACAGAATTGCACATTTATACACCCCAGTGCTGGCCTCGGGAATTGTGATCTCATTGTCACTAGCTTCTCCTTGTAGAATACCTTCTTTGGGTATAGAAGTTTCCACAGAAAGTACAAGAAAGTGGACCAGAAAGACTCATCATAGGTGTGGGCATTTATATTAATAATGAACTTTCCTTTGATCTCTGTGTCTCAGCCATGGTCTTGCACATCTTTTTCTTCCGGGAATTTCCTCTAGGACTATTGAAGTCATAGTTCAGCTTTATTCATCTGTTCATAGCGCTGTAATTAAATATTATTCCCCATTCAATATGTAGCTTTTTATTAGGACAACTTGAAAGACCTGGTTTATTCTTCATCTGGAATTATCCACAGTGATTAAACACTCTCAATATATTTTGTTTGGTTTAGGTTCCTGAGAGGATATTTCTTTTAGCCTTCCTTGCACTGACCCCCCCACACACACACACGCACTTTTTAATCCGGAATTCATCAACCACCTCCTCTAAAGACTTAAACCTTCACTTCTTTAGTTGTAATGCCTGCAGGTATGATAGACACTTAATCCAGCACATCCCATTTTGTTAGAATGGACTGCCACTGTACATCAAACAGAGTAATTCTGTATCAACTTTCAAAACAAGACTCAATGAATGGATGGAGACCTTAAATTCATACTTGGAGTGTGTGGGAACAGTTTGCTTATTAGAGGAACCTAACAAGCGCATACTGGTTGGAAAACCACGGTATTGGCAAAACTGACACGATTCAGCAATAGAAGATTTAACAAACTAAAAAGCATAATTAAACTATAAATTAAACGTAGTCATCACCACACTACTGAAATAGTGCAAAAACCTTGTCTGACACCCTAAAATACATTAAAAATTACCACAGAACTAGTTGAGAAAAAACACCTGTCTGACTGCCCATTAATAAAAGGTTACAGAAATTGCATAAATACCTGATGTTCATCATGTTTCACTGTTGCAGACATTACACTTGGGTTATCCTGCCGGCAGGCTACCCGCAGTTGGCCTGAATTCCAAAGTCCTGGTTCGACGTTGGCTGCTGTCGCCTCTTCCCTGACGTCAAGTGCGCCAGGGGTATAAAAGATGCAGCCGATGCCATTTTCTTCAGTCTTTCTTGCCACGCGGTGCCCGAAGCAAAAGCAGTTCGCAAGTGCCGGTCGGCCGACTCCTGAGATTTTCGAAATTGAATTTCAGATCCGACGTCTTCTATAAAGCTAAGTACCCCATTGGGGAAACTTTTTTCTTGCTCCAGACCGATGTTAGAAAAAGTTAACAATTGTATTTCTTGTGGGAAGCAAATACCTCATAAGGATTTCCATTCTTACTGTATTCCTTGCCTAGGCCCTGATCACAACGTTGCTAGTTGTCAGTTTTGTGCTAGATTTAACCAACGCACTATTAAGCGTCGGTACGATTTTGCTTTTCATTACTTTGGCCGTAGGTTTAACTATATAATGCCATCGGAACAACCGATGACCGGAATTTATAAAAAGCACAAGGAAAAAGAAAAAGGACATGCATCCGAGGTTCAAAACCGACGACGAAGCCTCTTCTAGGCCAGTCGCCGGTTCTCAGTGAGGTGCTTTCGCAGCCCCTGACACCCGCTACCTCAGAGCCACAGGCCACCTCTGACTCCCACGTGGAGACAACTAGGCCTCTGGATACTCAAGGTATTGGGCCTTCGGAAACTAATCCCTCAAATGGGTCTGGAGCCACGGAGCAGGCATCGGCTTCTGAGGGTGTTTTCAGACCTACACAGCTTTATATCAAGCCAACTTCAGCATCCAAGACAAAGACTAAAACAGTTTTAAAGACAAGGAAACAAGTACAGCACTCTCCAGGTCAGACTTCCATGCCTAAGAAACAGATGCTCAAAATGGCCGAAGACCTAATTACTTTGATCAGGGGTTCCCATCCCCCTCCTGATAAGAGGCCTAGGCAAGGTACTGAATATGATTCCTCTGATCAGGTTTCCATTTCCTCTGACTCCTCTTCAGAACAGGGATACTCTATTCATCCCTATGAGGATTACTCATTTGGGGAAACCCTGCATACCATGAAGGGAGCACTTCCACTGGGATAGCCAAGATTATTCAGATTCTAAGAAAAGGCTCAGAGACTTTCTTCTTCTACCTCAGCACAGACCTCTTGCTATTCCACCTGTTCTAGACGTTGTAGATGATGTATTTTCAGAGTCTGGACTGTCTCCCGACTCTTTACCTCCTGCACCTGTTAAGCCAGACAGATACTACAGGGTTCCAGATTCTCATACATTTCTATATAAAAACCCTGCTGCTGACCCAGAAACTATTTCTCAGGGTCCCAAAGGGGTCAAGGCTGCTACTGCAAAAAACCCTGTCCCCTCAGATAGAGATTCTAGGGCACTGGACAGATGGGGGAAAAAAGTTTACACTTCTGCTACCTTGGCAGTAAGGGCTTTAAATTGTCAATTTCATATGCTTAAATATCAGCAATACTTAATGTCTCTGTTAACACTGAAAATGCTGACAAATTGTGAATGTTCTGAGAACAAGGAATTGCCGGATTTATTGCATGCAGCTGAACAAGTGGGAAAACATACTTTGCAATGTGGTTATGATTCACTGGAGGCCTCTTGCAGGGCCGCTGTAATAGGTTCTGTTATTAGAAAGCATGCTTGGTTAAAGGAACAGACTGTGCCTGATCATGTTAAAGCAAAATTATTGGATGCTCCACTACTGCATGATACTTTGTTTGGCGTTAAGGCAGAAGAGGTGTTGAAGAAAATGGAGGATAAAGCTAAATCTATGCAGACAGTGAAGGATTTCTTACAGGTACAGCCACCCAAATTTAGCAGGAACTGGCCTTCTAAGAATTGGTCCTTTCCCGTGTCCGATAGGCCACAAAGAGGCAGATACAGACGCCCTAGAGGCAGACAACAGCCCCAGGGCTCATACAGGCCCAAACAATGGGGTGCATCTGCCTCCAAAAGTGGAGAAGACAAATCACAGCCATATAGGAAACCATCCCAATGACTTCCCTCTGCCAATGCCAAGCATTTATCTTTTGGCAGCACCCTTAGGGGGAAAACTAGCACTTTTTTCACAAAATTGACACACGATCACCCAGGACAAATGAGTCCTAATTATAATCTCTCAGGGCTACAGGTTCCACTTTCACACCCTACCAAAGGCAAAAGGTATGCCAGACCTGCCACACAATCAATGGGCAGAGGCACAAAAACAAGTTTCACCTCTCATGGACATGAGGGCTATTCAGCCAGTGCCACAACAAGAGCAGGGACAAGGATTTTACTCGAGACTTTTCTTAGTACCAAGAAAGGACAAAGCATGGAGACCAGTTCTGGACATGTCTATTCTAAATACTTTTCTGGACGTCCCGAAATTCAAAATGTTGACTCTGCAGCAGCTTCTGGCCATGCTGGGCAAGAAGGCTTGGCTGGTAACTTTGGACCTCAAAGAGGCATACCTGCATGTCCCAATCAGACAATCTTGCAGAAGATACCTCAGATTCATAGCTGGCTCAATGCACTACCAAATGTCCTTCAAGGATGCATCTGCAGTCCTTACAAATGGGTTGTCCTGTCGTCAGGCAGCCCTTCGGTCGGCCGGATTCCAAAGTCTGGGTCTGGCCTCGGCTGGTGTCGCACTTCACCCGACGTCATCTCTGCTGGTCTTCGGGAATAAAGGCATCAGCCGACGCCATTTTCCCCAGTCTTTCTTGCCGCGTGGCGCCCGAAGCAGAAGCTGTTCGCAAGTGCCGGTCGGTCAGATCCAGAGATTACTACTACCGAATACTACTTCGAAGACTTCTAAAAAGCTAAGTACCCCGTTGGGGACTCTTTCTTGCCTCAGCCGATGTCAGAAAAAGTGAATAACTGTTTAACTTGTGGGAAACAAATACCTCATAAAGATTTCCACTCTTACTGCTTACCTTGTTTAGGCCCAGACCACGACGTAGCAGCTTGTTTAGCCTGTGCTTCCTTCAACCGACGAACGCTTAGGCGTCGGTCGGAGTTTGCTGAACAGTTTTTTGGCTCAGATTTTGCATACATTATGCCGTCGGATCCTCCGACTACTCAAATTGTTAAGAAACGCAAAGAAAAGGACCGACACTCGCGGTCCGCGGTTTCGGCTGAAACCACGGTTAAGCAAACCGCGAGTGTCTCAGTTTCGGCCGAAACCGAGAAAACGGTTCAATCTTCAGCTGAATCCATGACTACTACCGAGGCCCCTTCTACCCTAGTTGAATCGGCCTCTGAAGTTTTGCCTACTAATGTGGTTTCTCTAGAATTATCGGACACCATCCCTTTGGATGTCTCTACCCCAGCACGTGGTGCTGCTAGGCCTCCTGCAGCCATGTCTATAAAGGCCTTTGCCAGGGCTAAAGCAGCCAAAACTGCTAAGTCTGTGCCTGTTAAGCCCCCCTCTCACAGGCCCAGTTCCAGTTCCCAAATGCTTACTCTGGCAGAGGATCTCATCTCTTTAATAAGGGGATCCCAATCTCACCCAGACAGGGCCTCTCAACCTCCAGAAAAGAGACCTAGAGCAGAGCCCCCTGAGCCAGTGTCCTCAGATGACTCTTCTGATGATACAGACAATACAGACCATCCAGAGGCTCCTTTTTCTACTTATGAAGATTCCGATGCTGAAGAATCTATTCCTTCTGCCTCTCCACCAGAGGAATTTTCCTTTGGGGAAACCTTACATGCCATGAGAGAGCAATTCCAATGGCAGGGACAAGATTTCTCAGATTCAAGAAAAAGGCTTAGGACCTTTTTATACTTACCGCAACATAGGCCCTTAGCTATACCTCCAGTTCTTCCTGTTGTGGATGATGCATTTAATGATGCTTGCACTGCCCCAGATACTTTACCTCCAGCCCCTGCTAAGCCCGATAGGTTTTATAGGGTACCGGACACTCATCACCACTTATACAAGGCTCCTCTTGCAGATCCTGAGACTATCTCCCAGGGGCCTAAGGCAGTAGCTTCGACCTCAGCGAAAAACTCTCTCCCTTCTGAAAGGGAATCCAGGTCCTTAGAGAGATGGGGTAAAAAAGTATACACCTCTGCTACTCTCTCAGCTAGAGCTTTGAACTGTCAGTTTCATATGATCCAATACCAAGAGTTTATGCTTGATCAGTTAACTAAGAAACTGTCCTCTGATGATTTCTTAGATAAGAAATATGTTCTAGAAATGGTGAATAACATTCAGCAGGTTAGTAACCATTCTTTAAAATGTGGCTATGATGCACTGGAGGCTTCATTTAGATCAGCCGTGACTGGCACAATTATAAGAAGGCATGCATGGTTGAAAGAACAGGTCTTGCCGGATCATGTTAAAGCAAAGCTATTAGATGCTCCTATGGATAAGGTCAGTCTATTTGGTTCACCTGCCCAACAAGTAATGAAGAAAATGGAAGAGAAGGCAAAATCTGTACAAACAGTTAAAGATTTCTTACAGGTTCAGCCCCCAAGGTTTAGCAGGAAGTGGCCTTCCAAAAATCGGTCCTTTCCAGACTCCTCTAAATCTCAGAGAGGCAGGAATAGACGTTCCAGAGGCAGAAATCAATCCAGAGGAGGTGCCTACAGGGGACGCCAGTGGCAAGGCAATAACCAACGAGGCACAGATACAACCACTACCACTGCAACAGGACAATCACAGTGACTTGGCTCTGACACCGCCTACCAGGGAACAAATAGCAGCACCCTTAGGCGGAAAGTTAGCCTTATTTTCAAAAAACTGGCACTATATCACAAGAGACAAGTGGATTTTGCAAACTATAGACCAAGGCTACAGGTTTCATTTCCACACCTTACCAGTAAAAAGAAGAATGCCAAACCTACCACCAAATCAAAAGACAGAAGCTCTAAAACAAATAACTCAATTAACAAAGATGAGAGCTGTGGAAAGGGTACCACCAACAGAACAGGGCAAGGGATTTTACTCCAGACTCTTCCTAGTACCAAGAAAAGAGAAAAGTTGGAGACCTATTCTCGACCTGTCCGCTTTAAACACATTCATCATTGTTCCAAAATTCAAAATGCTGACCCTACAGCAACTTCTTCCCATGCTGGGCAAGGAGTGTTGGCTGGTAACTCTAGATCTCAAGGAGGCATACCTGCACGTCCCCATACGACCAAATTGCAGAAGATACCTCAGATTTCTTGCAGGATCAGAGCATTATCAATTCTCAGCATTGCCCTTTGGCTTATCTACTGCACCCAGAGTGTTCACGAAATGCCTGGCATCAGTAATCGCTCATTGCAGGCTTTAGGGAATCCAAATTTATCCATACCTGGACGACTGCCTGATACAAGCGGACAACAAAAGCAAGCTGACACAAGACTTACAAAGAGTCATTTGCTTACTACAAGCCCTGGGATACACAGTCAATATAAAAAAGTCAAGACTGATACCATCCCAAACAAGAACATTCTTGGGTGCAGAATTGGACACAGTAAAACAGATGGCATTCCTAACAGCAGAAAAACAAGAACAACTTCCTCTTTACTTCTTGGCATTAACAAAGCAGAACAAACTAACAGCAAGGAAAGTACTGCAGGCCTTGGGCTTCATGGCATCCTGCATAATCCTGGTCCCCCATGCCAGACTGCATATGAGAAAGCTACAGTGGTACCTAAAGAATTTATGGTCTCAACAAAGGCACAGCTTAGAAACTGAAATACCACTAATCCCATGCCTGAAACAAGAGTTCCTATGGTGGGCTCAGGCATGCCAGTCAAACCCAGGTTTGTCCTTCCACAACATTCAAACAAGCCAAACCATCACAACGGACGCCTCAGACCTCGGTTGGGGGGCCCACATGCTGGACAAGTGCATTCAAGGCTTATGGACTCCAGATCAGCTACACCTGCACATAAATCAAAAAGAAATGCTGGCAGTAAAACTAGCAATCCAGAATTTCAGACCATTCCTCAAAGAAGGCCAATTGATGATAAGGACAGACAACACCACAGTCATGTGGTACATCAACAAACAGGGAGGCACTCATTCATACCCCTATGCCGAATGGCTCTGGACCTATGGAATATGGCTCTGAGCTACAACATTCAGTTACAGGCAATATTTGTACCGGGAAAAGAAAACATCCTAGCAGACATGTTAAGCAGAACTACCTCGGATGCTCACGAATGGATGCTACACCCGGACATCTTCAAGGCCATCACAAAGAAATGGGGAATGCCACAAATAGACCTATTCGCATCCCCACTCAATCACCAGCTCAAGAAATTCTGCACAAGGACATACCACCCACTTGCTTGGAAGGTGGACTCTCTATCCTTCAGTTGGAAAGGCCTGACAGCATATGCATTTCCACCTCTTCCTTTGATGCACAAGGTACTACTGAAAATCAAAGAGGAACGTCCAAGGATAATTCTGATAGCTCCAAATTGGCCAAGACAACATTGGTATCCATTGCTGAGGAGCATGTCCCGGGGGGAAACGTGGACACTACCCCTGATTCCTTTGATGTTAACTCAGAGCGACTACAACATCCTGCATCCAAACCTGAAAACTCTGCAACTGACTGCCTGGAACATTACATAAGAGCAACTAACCCACATTTATCCCAAAGGGTTAAAGACATTATCCTTGAGGCCCACAGACCTTCAACAAGAAGGAACTATGCAGGAAAATGGAAAAGGTTTGTCATGTGGAGTACTGAAAGAGGGAAAGATGTGTCAAAGCTAGATATTGCCAACATCCTGGAGTATTTGGCAGAGCTTCTCCATACAGGCCTGTCCTATTCCTCCATCAAGATACATGCATCAGCTATTTCTGCAGAATACAGCTTCGATCCCCCTGCCTTCTCACATCCTCTACTCAGGCAGTTCCTGAGAGGAATTAAGAATGTAAAACCTCCTAGGAAACCACCATTACCAGCATGGGACTTGAACTTTGTGCTAGAAAAATTGACACTCCCTCCATTCGAACCAGCAGCAACAGCAGATCTTCAACACCTATCCTGGAAAACTGCTTTCCTACTGGCAATTACTTCAGCAAGAAGGGTTTCAGAACTACAGGCTCTAATGGCAGTACAACCCTTCCTAATCTTCCATCAAGATAGAGTATCCATGAGAACTAATCCTACATTTATGCCTAAGGTGGTATCCAGAGTGTCTCTAAACCAGGCAATCCACCTACCTACCTTCTTTCCCAATCCACAGAACAGGGGGGAAAGACTGCTGCATACCTTGGACGTGCATAGACAGTTGCGCTACTACCTGGACAGAACCAAGGACAATAGAAAAACTGACCAGCTTCTAGTAGCTTATGCAACAGGAAGGGAAGGAAAAGCAATTTCCAAACAAACAATCTCCAAGTGGATAGGAAATTGCATAAGATTCTGTTACTCCTACCATGGAAAGCAAATTCCACAGAACATAAGGCCTCATTCTACAAGGGCTACAGCCACTACCACAGCTTTCTTACGAGGAGTGGCTACCAAGGACATTATTGAGGCTGCTACTTGGACCTCCGTGCATACATTTGCCAAGCATTATAACTTACCTCTATACTCTAGATCCCGAGCAGGGTTTGCCACTGCTGTTTTGCAAGGGATCCTAACTACACCATAATTCTTCTTCCTCCTCCCTAGTTTGGCTATGGTATTCTACCCATTTGTAAGGACTGCAGATGCATCCTTGAA
This sequence comes from Protopterus annectens, assembly GCF_019279795.1. NCBI lineage: Eukaryota > Metazoa > Chordata > Ceratodontiformes > Protopteridae > Protopterus > Protopterus annectens. The sequence goes on along the minus strand of NC_056743.1, from coordinate 926,742,898 downwards.
GGACATAGTACAGTTTTGTACCTACCATAAATGTAGATGTCCGAACAGGATAGCATCTGCAGTCAGGATTACCCACCCTCCTTCCCCTCTGTGGTACTCCTAGGGTATTTGCCCACCTAATAGCTAGCTAGGGGGGATCTCTTATGGTGTATTTGTTTGTATATATGTACATACATGCTTATTTTTTGTTTGCCTTCTACATTTTTGGAAACATTGGCATTTACCCAAAAATTTTAGCTATCCAAGAGGGCAACTGGCATCTGGGGCAAGAAACACTGAGGAAAATGGCGTCGGCTGATGCCTTTATACCCGAAGACCAGCAGAGATGACGTCGGGTGAAGTGCGACACCAGCCGAGGCCAGACCCAGACTTTGGAATCCGGCCGACCGAAGGGCTGCCTGACGACAGGACAACCCATTTGTAAGGACTGCAGATGCTATCCTGTTCGGACATCTACATTTATGGTAGGTACAAAACTGTACTTTCTCTGCACTGCCCTTTGGCTTATCTACTGCACCCAGGGTTTTCACAAAATGCCTGGCACCAGTAATTGCATTTTGCAGACAAAGAGGAATTCAAATATATCCCTACTTGGACGACTGCCTTATTCAAGCAGAGACCAAAGACATTCTACTAAAGCATCTGGCGTTTATAAAAAGATTACTAATTTGCCTAGGGAACACAGTAAATGAAAAGAAATCAAAACTAGTACCCTCTCAAGAGATAATATTCTTGGGTGCAAGCTTAAATACAACTGCCCAGATGGCTTATCTCACGCCAGACAAACAAAGGCAACTGGCTTCTTACGTCGAAAGCATGGCAAAAAAGACCCAGTTATCTGCAAGAAAAAATCTGCAGGCTCTGAGCTACATGGCCTCCTGCATTCTGCTAATTCCATATGCAAGACTGCATATGAGGAAACTACAATGGTATCTAAAAAGTGTTTGGACTCAACATTGCCACAACCTGGAATCATTAATTTCACTCATTCCCTGCCTGCAACCGGAGTTTCGATGGTGGGCACAGGCCTGTCACCACAACAAGGGACAGCCATTCACTTTACCCACAGCCAGGCAAACACTAACAACAGATGCATCAGATTATGCCTGGGGGGCCCACATGGCAGGAAAATATATTCAGGGCACATGGCCCCCAAACCAAAGACATCTTCACATCAATCAAAAAGAGATGCTAGCTGTACAAAATGCCCTGACAGCCTTCAAGGACTTACTTCATCCAGGACAGCTGCTGATAAAGACGGACAACACCACAGTTATGTGGTACATAAACAAACAGGGGGGCACACATTCCTACCCCCTCTGCAGACAAGCTATGATTTTGTGGAACACAGCATTGACCTACCAAGTACACCTACAAGCACAATTTCTGCCAGGAAAAACAAATGCTCTGGCAGACGAACTGAGCAGAAACCTCATGGATCCTCATGAGTGGAAACTAGATCCACAAATCTTCAGCATGATAACAGGGAAATGGGGGTGCTCAGACATAGATCTTTTTGCCTCCCCTCACAACTGTCAACTTCAGAGATTCTGCACAAGGACTTATCACAAACAAGCATGGAAAGTGGATGCCTTGTCATTCAGCTGGAACAACCTTACAGTATATGCCTTTCCTCCACTGCCTCTCCTCCCCAAGGTACTCCTAAAGGTCAGACAAGAGAAGCCACAAATGATAGTAATTGCCCCAGATTGGCCATGCCAACACTGGTACCCAATCCTAAGGAGCTTGTCCCAAGGCCCAGCCTGGACATTGCCTCAAATTCCTCATTTACTGACCCAACAAAACAATCAGATCCTGCACAGCCAACTCAGAACCCTAAATCTAGCTGCATGGCAGATAGTATAACCATTCAGAATACACCTCTCTCTAAAGCGGTTATGGATGTTATTTTGGAGGCCAGGAGGGCCAGCACCAGAAAATCTTATGCAGAAAAATGGAAGAGATTCTGTGCTTAGAACCAGGCACAAGGAATTGACATGCTTGTTCCAAATATTCCTCAGATTTTACAATATGTAACTGAGATGCTGGACAAAGGCCTATCCTTCTCATCAATTAAGATCCATGCCTCTGCCATTTCAGCTCATTACAATACAGGGTTTCTGCCTTGGATTTACATTTCGTTTTGTTTTGTGGCTGGTAATAAGCGTTTTTGTTCTTTGAGTTGTTTACAATACAGACCCACCCATTTTTTCACATCCATTGCTTAGGCAGTTCCTCAGGGGGGCCAAAAACTTAGGACCTCCAAGGAGAGCACCAATACCTGCATGGGACCTCAATTTTGTCTTGGAAAAACTCACACTGCCTCCTTTCGAGCCAGCCAATACAGCTGAGATAAAATTATCATCATGGAAAACAGCTCTGCTCCTAGCAATAACTTCAGCAAGAAGAGTCTCAGAGTTACAGGCATTAATGGCTTTGGAACCTTTTATTATCTTCCATCCGGACAGGGTTTCTCTAAGGACAAACCCAACATTTATGCCTAAGGTAGTGTCCAGTGTGGCTCTTAACCAAACCATTCATTTGCCTACTTTTTTCCCCAAACCCACATAATAAAGGGGAGAGACTTCTGCATTCTTTGGACATACACAGACTTCTACTTGGACAAAACTAAAGCTTTCAGAAAGACTGAGCAACTTTTAGTGGCATATGCTGCAGGATCATAAGGAAAGGCTATCTCAAAGCAGACTATTTCAAAATGGATAGGACACTGCATTTGTTTCTGCTATTCACAGCATGGCAAGTCAGTGCCTAAGGGCATTAGACCACATTCTACCAGGGCAGCAGCCTTCCTCAGAGGAGTACCAACCAAGGATATTTTGGAGGCTGTAACTTGGACTTCAGTGCACACTTTTACTAAGCACTACCACTTACCTCTTTACTCTAAATCCAGAGCAGGCTTTGCCACTGCAGTTCTGCAGGGCCTTATAACCACTCCTTATTCTATTTAGATCAAGCCGCCTGACCTCAGCTTTGGGATTCAACCCAAGTGTAATGACTGCAACAGTGAAACACGATGAACATAGAACAGTTTTGTACCTACCATAAATGTAGATGTTCGAGTGTATTCACTGTTGCAGTCCAGGTTACCCACCCACCATCCCCCTTTCTTTGCTGGGACTTATCTGTACTTCTCTATCCTATACAACCTATGTGGTGTATTTGCTTGTAGATGAAGGTATTGTTTATTTTAGTGCATGCTTTTATAAGCAATGTTTTTTTAGCCTACCCTTTTGGGGGCACCTGACATCTGGGGCAAGAAAAACTGAAGAAAATGGCGTTGGCTGCATCTTTTATACCCCTGGCGCACTGACGTCAGGGAAGAGGCGACAGCAACCGACGCCAGACCAGGACTTTGGAATTCAGGCCGACTGTGGGTAGCCTGCCAGCAGGATAACCCAAGTGTAATGACTGCAACAGTGAATACACTCGAACATCTACATTTATGGTAGGTACACAACTGTACTTTTCGTAGACAGCTTAAGGAAGGACTGTAATTAACCATGTTCACCTGGAATGAGTAAGAAATAGTAATTCAGACTAAACAAAAACAAGAAAAAGATGGATGCAGGGGAACACATGGTGGGTCAAGTTCATATGGCAAAGGAAAGCAATATCTTGTACTATAAATAGAACTCATTGCTTTACCACTCATCATAAAACTCATTCCTTAATTACAATATATTTCATGTATGACATTCGTATATTCCTCCATTTAGCAGGTCTGCAGTGCATATGATTTTGGGTGGTTGCATTATGCACTTTGCTTCACTGACATTGTAAGATCAATTGAGAAACTAATTTTTGCTTTTTATTTCTAAAATCTTTATAAAGGTTGTGGATAGATAAGGTGGCCAAGACACCAACTGCTTTTTCTAAGGGATTTACTGTTGAGCAGTAAATCTAGAAGAAGGATTGTTCTTTGCTGTGTCACTTCTCAAACATTTTAACATCCCAAGTGCTGTACTATCAGTTTGCAGTTAAAGTTAAACATTTGCAGACCTCATGAAAGTTTTATACAAGGAAGTAGTGCTACATTAAGAAAATCAAATTAAGATGCAGTAGTTACCCATACACAAATCAGAGAATAGAATTCCTGAACCATCACTCTCCCAAAGAGCATCATTTAGTAAAATATTTATTTGAATAGTTCACTGTATGTTAGTGTTTATGTTGTTTGCAGTGAATACCTGCTCTTGCTGTCTGTTTTTTTAGGCCAGCAATTTCTTGCGCGCATTTCGCACAATTCCAGAAGCATCAGCTCTTGGCCTGATATTGGCAGACCTTGATGAGGCCATGAGGAAAGTAAACTTGGGACAACTGATTCAGAGCTGGAATTGTTTTATACTTACACAACTCCACCAGGAAACTCAAGAGCAGGAAGCACCACAGGCTTATCGAGGTGTTGGAAGCAGGTGAGAACATTAGCTTTTCAAACCCTGATGTATACATGGTATGAGGATGTTGAGTTGGCTTCATTGCAGAACTGTTTTTTTCCTATGTTTAGAATGCATCATTTACCTTGTATTTGTTAGGTGGTTTATCATTGGATTATTTTAAATATTCTTTTAGTAAAAAGACATTTGTACGCCTACCAATAGAGCAGAGGCAGGGCTTCCATCTGTGCAGCTTGTAATTTGATATCAGAAATGGACCTGGGTTGCTGGTAGAAATACAATGAAGCTGCTGATGGCCATCTCTCTCCTATCCTGAGAAGAGATTTTGGGTAATGCCCATTGTCTGGATAACTTCAGGTGTAGGTTTCATCATTCATTCATTCATTCATTCAAGAGAATACAGGGCATACCTTTCAACTCTACAGATTTTTACCTCATATTTTTAGTCCGTTTTTCATAAAATTGTGTTTTTTTGGGCAAATTAGTGGCAAATCATTAAAGACTGAAGTTAGAAAATAATGACAGACATTTGAATTTCAGACTTCATACCCTTCAGAAAAATCCAAGTTAATGCAAAACCTATTATTCTATCAGCTTTCCAAGTGTGTACGGGCAATGTTTAAAAACTGTCCCTAGTTTTAGGCCTTTGACCCACTTTTATTTGTGGCTTTGTCCAGATTTCTTGCTCTAAGAGTTTAAAAGGCATGATACGGTGGGGGGGGGGGGGGGGGTCTATATCACATAGTCGAAGTTTTATAACTTTAAACATGGAATGTTCGAACTGTTCCGTTCGAAGTTACAAAACTTCGACTAGTGGCACCCCCGCTGCTTAACTACACCAACTCCGAGATCGCACCATATTGAAATGAATGGGAACCTCCCCTTACGAAGATTTCCGTTGTTGTACAAGTTCGAACTTATGGTCTCGACCATATGGGCTTCGAACTTGTACAAGTTCGACTATGTGATAGGAACCCGATGCAGGGGGCTGCAGCAAGAGCCTGATACAGTCATTGCACTGTTTACACAGTTGGGGACTGTGTTTGGCCACCTCAAAAATGATGGCTCCTGGCTGCACATCCACAACTACTCCTAGGATCCCACCCTCACTGGAGCTGACTGTGAGTCCCAAGTGCTGAGGAGTCAGGAGGCCCACCCAGGGAATGGTTATGTCTGGGGAACCTTGAAAGAAACTGTTGGGGGATCCTGGTTGGGCGAATAGGGAAGTCAGGTTGAGTTTATTTAAGTTAAAAAAAAAAAAAAAAGAAAATGGTGGAGGGGTTGTTTAGGCAGACTATTGATAATATGTCAGTGTGCCTTTAAACTTGCTCCAGTGTAAGCAAATAAATGAAGCCTTGACTATTGCCTGGGTGAGCCAAGTTCAGTTAGTGGCTAATAGGTACTTGCTGGTGCAGGAAAGTGAGAGAGAAAGTGGGACCTTCATGTTGGAGGAAGGCAAGGGTGAGCATGACGCATATAAGCAACATCCCTCTATAGAGGGGTGAGTGGTGTAGTGCATGTCCTGAGGGAAGGCTGTGGCTCAGTAAACCGCCACTTGGTGGCAGTCTTCATTAGGTGGTGAGAAGAAACACATATTCATATCAATGAAGGCATATTGGGTTCCTGGAATAATGCATGTAGTTAATTTCCCTGCTTGTGTTTGGGTTTAGGGCCAATGAATTGCACTCATTTGCTGGGATGCCTGTGAGTGCACACACTACCTTCCTGGTTGCCTGTATTATTACTGCTTTTGGCAGCTTAGTCTCTTGGTACTGGATGCATTCTTTATGCACAGGAATGAATGAACTTTGCCTTATAGAGAATACCTAGATGGTTGGCAAGTACAGGAGCAAAAAGAGGAATGGGAGAAAACTTGTATCCTTGCTCCTGTCTTCATGGCTCTGGTTGGATAGTAAGGCTTCACTGCACATTACTGAATGCAAACTGAGTGATGGTCTATCTGGTTGAGTTACTCTCTCTAATTTTGAACATGATCATTGTTTCCATGAGAAATCACTGCTAGTGTTATTTCTAGTGAGTACCATGAGTGATTGATTTGCTTTCACAGATTTCATGTTTCTTTGTGTTGGTGTGACTGTAGATTTGGTATTTGGTTCAGGGGTGTGAGAGGGATTCTCCCCCCACTGACTGCAGGATGGCTGTATTTTTGCAAAAACATTTAATTTTTTCAATAGATTGAAGTACTTACTAATTGTGCTCGGAGAGTTGGGTCCTTATTGAGTTATAACTTGATGCATTATAGTGGAAGTGAGTTGTGTAAATCAGTCTGTGAGCTGTGTGCCTCTAGCAGCCTTTTACTAAAGCAGGAATTGCATATAGCCAAGTGGTAGGCTCAGTTCAGCCCATTGCCATCTGTCATCAGAATCTAGAGCCACTTGAATAAACAAACCAGGTGCAGTCTGGTCTGGCTGTGTAAAATCAGCACATTTATTATTTTCTTATCTCTGGTTTAAATATAAATCAGATTCCATGAATTGTAGATAAGTATGATTTCTAATGTTTCCTCCAGCTCAGGGTATTCTGTGGTTCCTGTTAACTTTTTTATTATGTTTTGGGCAAATTCTTTTCAGTTATGCAGTGTTTTGAGTACCTCACTCTTTATTGTATGTTTTTCTTTCTTTCGGAGCTATTGATAATTTGAAATGTGAAAGATAGTGACTTACTAAGGAGAAGGAGGTAATAGTTTGCTCTGTTTATTTTATTTAGTTTCAGTTTTATGAATTTAATGAAAAGACATTAACAACAGAAGATGTTCTTCGTGTTTCACTGTTGCAGTCATCACATTTGGGTTATCCCTGCCAGGGTAGCCCTCAGTCGGCCAGAATACCAGAGGCTTAGTATTTCTGCGTCGGTTGCCATCAGTGGTATAAAATAAGGCAGCCGACGCCATTACATCAGTCTTTCTTGCTGAGGAGCCAGAAGCAGTTTGCACGAGTGCCGGTCAGCTGCTATCTGAGTTTTTTTGTTTCCGAATTGAAGTTGAAGTCTTCTAAAGCTAAGTACCCCATTGGGGATCCTTTTTTCTTGCTCTAACTGATGTCAGAAAAAATTAACAACTGTCTCGCCTGTGGAAAGCAAATACCACACCAAGACTTTCATTCTTACTGAGTCACTTGCTTAGGCCCAGATCATGACATCCCCCGCTGTCGCTTTTGTGCTTTGTTCAACACCAGAACTATACGTCGTCGGGCCCTTATTTCAGCTAGATATTTTCGCTCTCAGACCTCAAATTCCAATATGGCTTTGGTAAGCCATCCGACAGCAGATCTTTCGAAAAAATGTAAGGATAAAGACAGAGACAGACTGCACAGGTCCAAAACTGCTGATGATGCTTCCGTTAAGCTAGTCGTCTGTTCTCTGGTCCTCAGTGAGGTGCTTTCGCAGCCCCTTATGCCCGTTTCTGTGGATTCACAGGCCGCTACCGAGACCCTTTCGGAGTCAGGTATGCTGTGAGACTCTTCATCGACTAAGGATCCGGTGGATGTCTCTATCTTGGATGGGTCCAGAGCTGCTGAGCAGGCACCCGCTTCCGAGGAAGTACTTCGTATTACTGATTCTCGACACAGACCGATGACTTCTTTCACATCTACCATTCTTTCGAAAACTACCAAGTTTCTAAGGCCCAGGGTACGAACCACACCCAAAAAAACGACCCAAGCTCAGGCACCTGCTTCCTTGCCTCAGTCTCAAATGCTTAAAGCAGAAGACCTTATAATGCTTATCAGGGGAAGCCAGGCTACCCCCTTCCAAAAGAAAAAGAGATTTAATCCCAGTAGTTTTATCTGAACAGGAGTCCGATGACTCTGCTGCATTTGAATATGAAAATATGCAACCCCTCTCTGCTTATGACGATTCTGATGCAGAGGAATCCATCCTTTCTGCTTCTCCACCCGAGGACTTTTCCTTTGGGGAAACCCTACTTACTTTAAGGGAGCATTTCCATTGGGAATGTCAGGACTCTCCTCGGTCAAAAAAGAGACTCAGGGAATTCTTAGATCTTCCACAGTGCATACATTTACCCATCCCTCCTGTCCTGGATGTTGTAAATGATGTTTTTATGGAATCCAGTTTCACTACTTACACCCTCCCTCCTGCTCCCAGAAAACCTGACGGGTACTATGGAGTCCCTGATTCTCAGAAATTTATTTTCAAAAACCCTACTGCTGACCCCGAGGTTATCTCTCAAGGACCTAAAGGAATTGAAGCAACTTCTGCTAAGAATCCCACCCCCTCAGATAGGGATTCCTGAGCATTAGACAGATGGAGTAAAAACACCTCTGCTACTCTTGCTATTAGAACACTAAATTGCCAGTTCCATATGCTGAAATATCAGCAGCATACCATGGAACTCGTCAAACAAAATTATCTTCTTTTCCTGCTTGTGCAGAAAATAGAGTAACAAGAGTTAATGCATTCTGCAAGTCAAGTAACTAAGCACACCTAACAATGTGATTTTGATGCCCTAGAAGCATCTTGCAGGGCAGCAGTCACTGGTTATGTCCTCAGAAGGCATGCTTGGCTTAAGGAACAGCCCTTGCCAGACCATGTCAAATCCAAATTATTGGATGTACCCTTGCACATAGACAACTTATTTGGCACCAAGGCAGAGGAGGTCTTAAAAATATGGAAGAAAAAGCTAAATCTATGCAGACAGTTAAAGACTTCTTGCAGGTCCAGCCACTGAGGTTCAGTAGGCATTGCCCCTCCAAGCACTGGTCCTTTCCTGCCCCCTCCAGGTCAGCTCAGCCCAGACCCCGGGGAAGCAGGTCCCCCCAGACAACAGCCCCAGGGAATGCAGATATCTAAGCAATGGAGTTCCTCCTCTTCAAAACCAGGGAGTGCTAAGCCACCCCCTCATAGTAAGAACTCACAATGACTTTACACTTCCACCCCCTCCCTCTGCCCACCTGCTGTTGCCCCTAGGAGGAAAACTCTCCTTCCACACAAGCACATGGGCCACCATTACCAATGACCGCTGGGTACTCAACATAGTGTCCCACAGATACAAATTTTATTTCCGCACTCAACCAACCCCAAAAGGGTTCCCAGATCTTCCTCCAAACCAGTGGGCAGAGGCCAAAAAGCAAGTCCTTTCCCTGCTCTCTATGAGGGCAATAGAGCATGTTCCTGCAGAACAGATAGGCCAATGTTTCTACTCCAGACTATTACTGGTACCCAGAAAAGAGTGCAGATGGCACCCCATCCTCGATCTATCCATTCTAAACACCTTTCTGGTGGTACCAAAATTCAAAATGCTCACCCTCCAGCATCTTTTACCTATGCTGTCCAAGGATGCTTGATTTGCCACTCCAGGCCTTAAAGAGGCCTACCTACACATCCCAATCAGGGAATCATGCAGGAAATACCTGCGTTTCAGGGCAGGATCAGTGCACTTTCAGTTCTCTGCGCTTCCCTTTGGCTTATCCACTGCTCCCAGAGTTTTAACAAAATGTCTGGCTCCCGCCATTGCTTTTTGCAGACAAAGAAAAATTCAAATTTACCCATACGTAGACGACTGCCTGATTCAGGAAGACAGGAAAAGCTGCTAAAGCACCTGACATTCGTAAAGGAACTACTGACCTCCTTGGGGTATACTATCAATGAAAAGAAATCCAAACTAGTACCCACACAAAAGATTGTATTTCTGAGAGCAAGCCTGGACACAGCATCCCAGATGACATTCCTTACAAGAGAAAAACAAACCTACCTGACAGCTTACTTCTCTCAACTAGCCACCAGACCCCAGTTATCCACAAGGAAAATCCTGCAAGCTGTGGGGTTCATAGGTTCTTGCATTCTACTCATTCCATATGCCAGACTGCATATAAGGAAACTGCAGTGGCACCTAAAAAGCCTTTACTGTCAGCACTCTCAAGACCTGGAAACTCTTATACCAATGATACCTTGTTTAAGAAAATATTTTCTTTGGTGGGCAACAACATGCTACCACAACAAGGGGCTTCCCTTCTAACAACCCTATGCCGCCCAGACCCTCACCACAGACACATCAGACTGTGCCTGGGGTGCTCACCTGGATGTCAGGTACATTCAGGGCCAGTGGAGCCCAAATCAAATGCATCTGCACATCAACCAAAAAGAGATGTTAGCTGTTCAGCACACTCTGACAGCTTTCAGACCCCTATTTTCCTCGGGGCCTCTACTGATCAAAACAGACAACACCACTGTGATATGGTATATCAACAAGCAGGGAGAGACTCACTCATACCCTCTGTGCAGGCTTGCCATGACACTTTGGCACACGGCCTCAGCCATACAACTACACCTGTTAGCACAATTCCTGCTAGGCTCTCTAAACTCTCTGGCAGACAACTTGAGCAGAAATCTTTTGGACCCATATGAGTGGCAGCTAGACCAAAGAACCTTCACCCTTGTAACCCAGAAATGGGGTACCCTGAAGGTTGACCTCTTTGCTTCCCACTCCAACCAATCAGCTCAGCAAATTCTGCACCAGGGAACCTCTCAGCAAGGCCTGGAAAGTAGATGCTCTATCCTTCCAGTGGGTCAACCTCTTGGTCTATGCATTTCTCCCTTTACCACTCATTTCAAGGATACTGCTCAAAATATGGGAGGAAAAACAGAGGACAGTCCTGATTGCCTCAGACTAGCCATGCCAGCACTGATACCCACTACTGCGCAGCCTGCCACCATGGCATCTCCCTCAGATCCCAACACTCCTGATGCAGAGGAATGGAGAATTCATGCATCGCCAATTGCAGACTCTCAGTCTGGCAGCCTGGCTTATTCCCTGACCACTTCACAAGCTGCCAATCTAAGCAAACAAGTTCTAGATGTTATATGTGAATCCAGATGTCCTAGTACTAGAAAGTCTTATGCTGACAAGTGGAAAAGGTTTGCACCTGGATCCAGGCTAAGGGAGCCGGAACGGCACAGCCCTCCCTACCTCTCATCCTGGATTTACCTGGCTGACCTACTACACATGGGTCTATCCTTCTCTTCTATTAAAATTCATGCCTCTGCCATCTCTGCTCATTTTAGCACAGAGCCACCTCTTTTCTCCCACCCTCTCATCAAACAGTTCCTAAGAGGGGCTAACAACTTGAGGCCACCCAGAAGAGCACCTACCCCAGCTTGGGACCTAAACTTTGTGTTGGAAAAGCTCACCCTGCCCCCCCCCCCCCCCTTTGAACCAGCAGCTTCAGCAGAGTTCAATTTTTTCTCTTGGAGGACAGCATTGCTTCTGGCCATCACTTTAGCTAGAAGAGTATCCAAGCTACAAGCTCTTATGACTGTAGAGCCCTTCATTATTTTCCATGTTGACAGGGTCTCCCTCAGGACTAACCCATCCTTCATGCCAAAAGTGGTGTCCAGTGTGGCTCTCAACCGATCCATTCATTTGCCCACCTTTTTCCCTAACCCACAAAACAAGGGTGAAATGATTCAGCACTCTCTAGATGTGCACAGACAGCTCAGATTCTACCTAGACTGGACTAAATAATTTAGAAAGACTGATCAATTGTTAGTCAGTTTTGCTGCAGGAGCAGAGGACAAGGCCATATCCAAACAAACCATTTCCAAATGGATAGCACACTGCATCCATTTCTTCTACAAGCAGGACGGGAAACCTCCACCCAGGTGGTCAGGATACATTCTACCAGAGCAACCTCCACCTCTGCAGCTTTCCTCAGAGGGGTCCCCACCAGGGACATCTTGGAGACTGCAACAAGGACATCTGTTCATACGTTCACCAAGCATTACCACCTGCCCATCTTCTCCAAATCCATGGCAGGCTTTGCCACCGCAGTCTTGCAGGGCATCCTAGCCAGACCTCAGTCTTCTTGACTGCCTCCACCCTTTTTCTTCAGCTTTGGGAATCCACCCAAATGTGATGACTGCAACAGTGAAACACAAAGAACATAGTGCAGATGTTTATCGTGTTACCCTGCTGCAGTCATCACACTTGGGTTATCCTGCCGTCAGGCGGTCTCGCAGTCGGCCTGAGTTCCAAAGTCTTGGTCCGGCGCCGGTTTCTGTCACTTCTTCCCTGACGTCAGTGCGCCAGGGGTATATAAGAGACATCCAACGCCATTTTCTTCAGTCTTTCTTGCCGCGCAGTGCCCGAAGCAGAAGCAGTTCGCAAGTGCCGGTCGGCTGACACCTGAGATTTTCTAATCGAATTTCAGTCCAAAGTCTTCAATAAAGCTAACTACCCCGTTAGGGAACCTTTTCTTGCCTCAGTCCGATGTCAGAAAAAGTTAACAATTGCATTTCTTGTGGGAAGCAAATACCTCATAAGGACTTCCATTCTTATTGTATTCCTTGCCTAGGCCCAGACCACGACGTCACAGGTTGTCGGTTTTGTGCTAGGTTTAATAAATTAACTATCAAATGCCGTTTTGATTTCGCACGACATTACTTTGGTAGGAAATTTAATTATATCATGCCGTCGGAGCAGCCGACAACTAGCATGCATAAAAACCGCAAGGATAAGGACAGGCAGCCTAGGAACAAGCCAGACTCCGAGGCCTCTGTTGGGCCTGTCACCGGTTCTCCGGTTTTCAGTGAGGCGCCTACGCAGCCCCTGACGACTGCAGTATTGGAACCCCAGACAGCTGCGGATTCTCAAGCGGAATGTACTAGGCCGTCACAGCCATCTTCATTAGGCCCTTCCGACACCGTAGCAGAAGGAGATCCCGGTGCAGTAGAAACACCCTTGGTTGCAGAAGGTGTCTTCAGACCGACTACACTCACCATTAAATCTTATGCTAAGCTTAAAACTCCATTAAAACCAAAAAAGGCTGTACATCAGTCTACAGTTCAAGGCCCCATGTCTAAGAAACAGATGCTTAAGATGGCTGAAAATTTGATTACCCTAATCAGGGGTTCCCATCCCCCTCCAGATAAAAGACCAAGACAAGAGGAGGATTATGCTTCCTCTGACCAGGTTTCAATTTCCTCAGATTCTTCTGAGGAACAGGATTACTCTTTTCCCCCTTATGAAGACTGTGATGCTGAAGACTGTATTCCCTCAGCATCTCCCCCTGAAGACTTCTCCTTTGGGGAAACTTTACATGCCATGAGGGAACATTTCTACTGGGAAGGCCAGGACTGCTCTGATTCTAAGAAAAGGCTCCGAGAGTTCCTTTTACTACCCCAGCACAGACCACTTGCTATCCCTCCAGTTTTAGACATTGTGGATGATGTTTACTTGGAGTCTAGTCTAAATCCAGACTCTCTACCTCCTGCTCCAGCCAAACCAGACAGGTACTACAGAGTACCTGACTCACACAAATTCCTCTACAAAAGCCCTGTGGCTGACCCAGAACCAATTTCCCAGGGTCCCAAAGGGGCTAAACTTCTATGGCTAAAAATCCAGTGCCCTCTGAAAGGGATTCCAGAGCCCTAGATAGATGGGGAAAGAAGATATACACCTCAGCTGCTCTGGCTATGAGAGCATTAAATTGTCAGTTTCACATGCTGAAATATCAGCAATTCCTAATGTCTTAATTAAAACAAAAAATGAGCACACATTCTGAACAGTCTGAATTCAAGGAAATGCAGGATCTGTTGCATGCAGCTGAACAGGTGGGCAAACATATTTGACAATGTGGATTTGATTCATTGGACGCTTCCTGTAGAGCAGCTGTTACTGGGTCTGTCATACGTAGACATGCTTGGTTAAAAGAACAAACGCTACCTGATCATGTTAAAGCAAAATTATTGGATGCACCTTTACAGCAGGATGTATTATTTGGTGTCAAAGCAGAAGAGGTTTTAAAGAAAATGTAGGATAAGGCAAAGTCTATGCAGACGGTCAAGGATTTTTTACAGGTACAACCCCCTCGTTTCAGCAGAAATTGGCCAACAACAGACTGGTCCTTTCCAGCTTCTGACAGATCACAGAGGGGCAAATACAGATGCCCAAGGGGCACAGGTCAGTCACAAGGCCCTTACAAACCTCGCCAATGGGGTACTGCTACCCAGAAAGGAGGAGAAGACAGGCCCCAAGCTAGCAGAAGACAAACACAATGACTCAATCCTCAAACTGCCAAGCAAATCTCTCTTGGCAGCTCCCTTGGGAGGAAAATTAGCACTCTTTGCAGACAACTGGCACATCATCACAAAAGACAAATGGGTCCTAAACATTGTCTCACAAGGATACAGATTCCACTTTCATACCTTGTCAAGGATAAAAGGAATGCCAAACCTGCCACCAAATCAATGGGCAGAGGCACAAAAACAAATTACAGCTCTCATGGACATGAGGGCCATTCAACAGGTACCTACACAGGAGCAAGGACAAGGATTTTACTTGACTCTTTCTAGTCCCAAGAAAAGACAAAGCATGGAGACCCATTCTGGATCTTTCAATTCTGAACACCTATCTTCAAGTACCAAAATTCAAGATGCTAACACTACAGCAGCTTCTTCCCATGCTGGGCAAGAATGCTTGGCTAGTAATGTTGGATATCAAGGAGTCATACCTGCATGTCCCTATCAGACAAAATTGCAGAAGATACCTCCGCTTCACTGCAGGTTCAACCCATTATCAATTCTCTGCACTGCCCTTTGGCTTATCTACTGCGCCCAGAGTCTTCACAAAATGCCTGGCACCAGTAATTTCATACTGCAGACAAAGAGGAATTCAAATATACCCATACCTTGACGACTGCCTTATTCAAGCAGAAAGCAAGGACATTCTTTTAAAGCATCTGGCATTTGTCAAACATCTTCTAAGTTGCCTAGGGTACACAGTAAACGAAAAGAAATCAAAACTAGTGCCCTCACAAAACATAATATTCCTGGGTGCCAGCTTGAATACAATGGCCCAGATGGCTTATCTCACGCCAGACAAGCAACAACAGCTGTCTCAACACTTCAAAATAATGGCAACAAAGACCCAACTCCCTGCAAGAAAAATTCTGCAGGCCTTGGGATTCATGGCATCTTGCATACTACTAATACCATTTGCAAAACTGCATATGAGGAAATTACAATGGTACCTGAAAAGCGTATGGACTCAGCACAGCCACAGCTTGGAAACAATGATACCACTCATTCCCTGTCTTCAACAGGAGTTTCTGTGGTGGGCACAGGCATGTCACCTTAACAAGGGTCAGCCTTTCACCTTACCTACAGCCAGGCAAACTATGACAACAGATGCATTGGACTATGCTTAGGGAGCACACATGGCAGGACAGTGCATTCAGGGCAAATGGACTGCAGATCAAAGGCATCTGCATATCAATCAAAAAGAAATGCTAGCAGTACAGAATGCCCTAACAGCTTTCAAGGACCTCTTACATCCAGGGCAACTAATAATAAAGACGGACAATACCACAGTAATGTGGTACATAAACAAGCAAGGGGGCACACATTCCTACCCTCTATGCAGGCAAGCAATTACCTTGTGGAACACAGCACTGTCTTGCCAGGTTCAATTACAAGCACAATTCCTGCCAGGAAAGAAAAACACATTGGCAGACGACCTAAGCAGAAACATCATGGATCCCCATGAGTGGAAACTAGATCCACAAGTATTTGCAATGATAACTCAAAAATGGGGACGCCCAGACATAGATCTGTTTGCCAACCCCCAAAACTACCAACTTCAAAAATTTTGCACAAGGACATTCCATCCACAAGCTTGGAAAGTGTACGCCCTCTCATTCAGTTGGAAAACATTAACAGTGTATGCCTTTCCTCCACTGCCTCTTCTAGCAAAGGTACTGCTGAAAGTCAGATTAGAGAGGCCACAAATGATACTCATTGCACCAGACTGGCCACACCAGCACTGGTATCCAATTCTAAGGAACATGGCCCACGGCCCACCATGGATTCCACAAATTCCTCACCTGCTCACACAGCGAGACAATCAGATTCTACACAGCCAGCTCAAGACTTTAAACCTGGCTGCATGGCAAATTACCTAAACAACCAGCCAACACTTCTTTCCAAAGCTGTTATGGATGTCATTCAGGAGGCCCAGCACCAGGAAAACCTATTCAGACAAATGGAAAAGATTTTGCTCCTGGAACCAGGCTAAAGGTCAAAATCTCCTTGATCCAAACATTCCTCAGATTCTACAATATTTAACTGAGATGTTGCACAAAGGACTTTCCTTTTCATCTATTAAGATCCACGCCTCAGCAATTTCAGCTCATTACAACACTGATCCTCCTTTATTTTCACATCCACTCCTAAGAGAGTACCTCAGAGGGCCTAAGAACATAAGACTGCCCAGGAGAGCACCAACACCTACTTGGGATCTCAACTTTGTTCTGGAAAAGCTTACACTGCCGCCCTTTGAGCCAGCTTTTTCAGCTGATTTAAAATTTCTTTCATGGAAAACTGCCCTGCTACTAGCAATAACTTCAGCTAGAAGAGTCTCACAGCTACAGGCGCTAATGGCAGTGGAGCCTTTCCTCATTTTTCATCAAGACAGAGTCTCTCTACGAACTAACCCTTCCTTTATGCCAAAGGTGGTATCCAGTGTGGCCCTAAACCAAACCATTCATTTGCCCACCTTTTTCCCAAATCCCCAGAACAAAGGAGAAAGACTCCTGCACTCTTTAGACAATCACAGGCAATTACATTACTACTTGGATAAAACTAAGGCTTTCAGAAAATCTGACCAGCTCTTTGTAGCCTATGCTACAGGATCACAAGGAAAAGCTGTCTCAAAACAGACCATTTCTAAATGGATTGGTCATTGCATAGGTTTCTGCTACACGCCTCGTGGGAAACCGGTACCTGCTAACATTAGGTCCCACTCCACCAGGGCTACATCTACATCAGCAGCCTTTCTCAGGGGGGTGCCAACCAAGGATATTCTGGAAGCTGCAACTTGGAGTTCAGTGCACACCTTCACCAAACACCATCACTTACCTCTATATTCTAAGACCAGAGCTGGTTTTGCCACTGCAGTTTTGCAGGGCCTACTAGCTTCTTCTAACCCTGTTTAACTCCACCACCCATCCTTAGCTTTGGGATTCAACCCAAGTGTGATGACTGCAGCAGGGTAACACGATGACCATAGTACAGTTTTGTACCTACCATAAATGTAGATATTTGAGTGTTCACCCTGCTGCAGTCCAGGTTACCCTCCCTCCATCCCCTCTGAACTAGCTGGACTTATCTATACCACTCTATCCTATACAACCTCTGTGGTGTATTTGCTTGTGCCTGAAGGTATTGTTTTATTTTCATATGTACTTTTTTATATAGCTATATATATATATATATATATATATATATATATATTTGCCTACCTATTGGGGACACCTGACATCTGGGGCAAGAAAAACTGAAGAAAATGGCGTCGGATGCCTATACCCCTGGCGCACTGACGTCAGGGAAGAAGCGACAGCAACCTACGCTGGACCAAGACTTTGGAACTCAGGCCGACTGCGGTACCGCCTGATGGCAGGATAACCCAAGTGTGATGACTGCAGCAGGGCGAACACTCGAACATCTACATTTATGGTAGGTACAAAACTGTACTTTGTGTACACTTACCATAAATGTAGATGTTCGGGTGTATTCACTGTTGTAGTCCTGGTTTCCCTCCCTCCCACCACCCCCCTTGTCTCTCAAGTTCTCTCTCTCTCTCTCTCTCCTTACAAGGAATTTTTGGTATTTACTTTCTACTGGTGGTGTTCTTCCACCATAACCTAGCTCCCTCTTGGGGGCTCCTCACAGGGCAAGAAAAACTGATGTAATGGTGTCGGCTGCCTTATTTTATACCACTGACGACCTGACATCAGTCCTGGAGCTACAGCAACTGACGCAGAAATACTAAGCCTCTGGTCTTCGGGCCGACTGAGGGCAACCCTGGCAGGAAAAACCCAAATGTGATGACTACAACAGCGAATGCACTTGAACATCTACATTTATGCTAAGTGTACACAACTGCACTTTCTCTCTTCAAATATATTTTGGTATTCTGTTATTTCTTACTATTTATATAACAAGTGGTAACATAGGCTGGTTTTCAATGTTTTAGTTTTAGTTTTTGATAAGAGAATACCATATGAAAACTGAAAAAGATGAGTTGGAAATTTGGAGATTGGTAAGTGATTTGGAGAAGAAAAGACAAGCTGTGCAGTAACTGTTTCATTTTCAGGCTGAACTACGGAGATCTTTCAAGTAGATAATACTGTTCTTAAGAAAGTAGGTAATAAGCCCATGTTGGTTTATAAGAAAGATAGGTCATTCAAAACAGTATTGGAGAGTTCTGGGAAAAATCACCAATTAGTAATAGACCCCTAGGAATGTTGGTGTGGCCACTGCACACAATGCAAAAACATTCTGGTAACCAGTAGGATCACAGGAGGTTACTAGGCTAATGGCCCTGGGACCCGTGCAAGCCTAGCCAAAAGTTTATCCCCAAAAAAGAACCCTCAGTCAGCACCTGTCACCCCTGGTCAGTGAGGGACAAAGGTGGAACCCCTGGGAGAAATTTGTGGTTTCCCATATATTCATCAAGATTGCACTTGAAGAGGGTCAGTGAGGTACTCTGTTTGACATGTATGGGAAGTCTATTCCAGAAACGAGGCATTTGTAATTAGAAATAAGGAACATTTTGTCACAGGGCATTATTGTTGTGAGTCATAAAATGTGGTGTATGGAGCTTTGTGTTCTAAGTGTCCTGCTTTTTATACAGGGAAAACCCAGAGGATGCTTAAGAATCAAATTTTATGAACACATGCAAGATATGCAAAAATCAAAGACCACAAATGCCCTTTTCAGCCACATACAAGAAAATAAGGACCACACTTTTGCTTTTGCAGTTATGGAGCAACTAACAAAATATAAAAGGGGGTTTGTTATAGAAGAACATCTTAATAAATGTGAATTAAAATGGCAAATTTTAGTTAAGGCAACGTGTTTTCCAGGTTGGAATGATTCAATGGCTGTTAATTCTATTTTTAAAGTTAGAACAACTGTGACACTACATAGTTCACTGTTATTTTTATTTTATCCTTGTGTATTGTTTTACTTTGTAATCAGTTTTAATTGGTAGGTTGGGTCTAACTGTGTATTATGTGATTTTAATTATGTATAAAAGAAGTGTCATTAATAATAGACTTAGTTCTGAGGAAGTTCTGTGTGATATACAGAATGAAAGCACTATAGATCTGAGGAAGTTCTGTGTGATATACAGAATGAAAGCACTAAACATGTTCTAATAAATTTTGAGTTTGGAATACTGTTACCTCCTTCTTGGTACCTGTGTTTCTGTGGAGTATTTAATTTTACATGTATGTCTTCTTCTCTGGGTACCTCTAGAGACAGCAGTTCAAATGAGCAAGAATATGTAATGATTATGGGAGACCTTACTTTACTGCTGCAGCAGGTGAGCCAGTGTTTAGAAATTCATTCTTCCGATGGACAAGGGCGGTTGATACGACATGCAGACTTCACACAGAAGGCACCCTGGCTGAGAATCAAACAGGGGAACCTCTTCCTGTTAGGCAACACCACCATCCACTGCGCCAAATTTGCCACTTTAAACTGTTTCAGGACATGGTCCAATAATTACTGAGATAAAAATGCAGGGTATTGAAGTAAAGGTGAGGCACCGGTGCGTCCCCCACCTACCTATTAAAAAGACAGGAATTTAAGGAATAGGTAGTGGAAGTTATCTGGGAGTTGTTAGGGAAGATATAAAGTACTCCAGAAGTTATAGCTAATGAGTGGGATAAAATGAAAATGGAGTTTAAAATAGAGTAGAAATAAAAGAAAAAGAGATCTGGTTGTGAAGTAATAAGAATTATTTAGAGGGACTTACAAAGGTTAAAGTATTACAAAATAAGGGGAATCTGACAGAGTACATGAAGAGGTGCAGTTCTGCAGTGCTAAAGACAACATAAGGGAGAACCTGGGTAATATGCATGAATTTGGAAAGATTGCTGTTAAGCAACTGTTTTTGGGTAATATCTCAAGAACACAAAGACTTTTGGAACAATAACTTGGGCAACAAATAATAAAAGATCCTGTAGAAGTATTCGAGATATTTTGGGAATTTTATGAAAGTTTGTGTAAAGATGAGTAATGGGGAAATCAAGAAAAAGCAGAAATTGAAATATTTATGGAATACTTAAATATGCCATGTTTAGAGGTATATGTGGCTCAACAACTAACAGTTAAGAGAGGAGATGAGATACAAATGGTGATGTGTAATTAACCAAGTTGCAGGAAAGTCTCCTGGAATCAGTGATATTCTGGTGGATGTTTGGAAGCTAGTAGGGAAGAAAGTGATAAAGATCCAGAAAGTTTTGTTTAACAGAATTCTAAAAGGAGGGGAGGCACCAGCATCCTGAAGAAAAAAGATGGTGACTGTAATATCTAAAGACGCATCTTATGAAGCTTCATATAGACCCAGTTCAGTTTTAAGCTATGATTATAAATTGTTTGTCTATAATGGCTAAAACAATGACAAAGATGAAGGCAAAATTGATATATATGCGCCAGTGTGTTTTTTTGTAGAAGGGAGGCAAACATTTGACAACATTGATAGAACAGTAATGATCCAGAGGGAAGAAGAATGTAAGAAAATACCTCTGTTATGATAGGTCTTTATGCAGAGAAAGCATTTGACAAAGTAAGCTGAGGGCAATGGAAGCATTTGCATTTCTTGATACAATAATGATGATTGGAAGTATAGTTGAGAGATTGAAGACAAAAATCAAAGTAGAAGGGTTCCTTTCTGATAAGTTGTGTCTGAACAGAGGAACCAGGCCGGGGTGTTCTGTTTCCCTTTTGTTATTTGCATTATGTTTAGAACCATTGCCAGAGAAAATAAGGGACTCAGAAATTCAAGGATATAATTGGCATGATGTTCAAGAAAAGTTGGCTTTATTTGCAGATGATATTATTTTGTACCTGATGGAACCAGAAAAAGGACATCTCAGTGTTGTGGTACATTTTGAGACAGTTTTTTTGGGGATATAAAATTAATGACAATAAAAAAGGCTATAGAAATAAACTATGTACTCACATGTGAATTGGGTCTGTTCAAGAGAAATCTTGACCTGTGAATGGGAGATCATAGGTTTACCCCGGGGATCATCTCTGTGTCACTGCTGGACAGAGGCACAACAAACTAATGGGCACAGTATTTTTTCATATAAGGGGTGGCGTAAGCCACAAAACTTTGGGCTAGGCTTATAAATGCCTTAGGGCAGATAGCCTAGTATAAACCTATGAACCTATGAATACTCATATTTGTGGAGACATGATAAAGCAAATTATTTAGGAGTATGGATTAAAAAGGATTCTGTTACAACAGCTAAGGATACATGGGAAGATACTAAACGAAAAATAAAACAAAAACCGAGAACTCTGATCTATGGATATGGATATCCAGATAAAAGTAGTGGAAATGTTTTCAGTCTGTTTAATTTTATACACAGGTTAAGTGTATTTTTGTGAACCAGAAGATCTGTGGATAATAATTAATAAATAATTGAAGGATTTTATTTGTTGGGAAAGAGGGCAAGATTCAAGTGGGATAAGTTGATCCCACTAACAGAACAATGGGGATCATAGGAAGTTGTTAGGCTTTTTGCCCTGATGCCTTTACAAGCCTAGCCAAGAATTTGGCCCATGTTCTCACAAGTCAGCACCCGATGCCCCTGTCTAGTAGGGACACGGGTGGAATCCCAGGGGTGTATTTTCTCTTCCCCATCCAGTTATCCAGGTTGCACTTAAAAAGGGCTAATGAAGTACTCTGCTTGATGTGGCGAGGGAGTCTGTTCCACAGATGGGGGAGTCTCTGGAACACAAGTCTGTCCCGTCAATAAATCCTGTTGATGTCACAGACCAGGTTGAGGTTGCATGTTCAGGTTAATTGAGTGGAGCTAGACTTGTGGATATGCAGCAGTCTCATCTGAGATTGCTTTGTATGCCAGACAGAGGTCACCTCTGAGTGGTTTGTATGAGACTGAGTAGAGGGACAGAACTTTTAGCCTGTCTGTGAAGGGTAGATGTTTAAGGCCCTGGATTCTGGTAAGGAACCTCTGTGGTCTCTCTCCAACTGCTGCATGTGCTTTGTGAGGTACATGCCAAAAGGGGCATTGTCCTCAATAATGGGTCTCATAAGGAAAGAATACAAGGATGGTATGACCTCTCTGTCCCCTGAATGAGATGTCCTTACAAATGAGAAAGCTTTCATTACAGCGGAGGTAATATGGTGGTCAAAAGTCAGTTTGCTATCAACCTGGGTGCCCATGTCCTTCATGACTAATTGCGTGCCTAGGATCTTGTTATTAATTTGTGGGGATGTCACTCTCCCCAAAGGGGCTGATGATGCATTTTTTTGGCATTCAGTTTGAGGTCATGTTTCTGGCACCAGTCATTTGTTTGGGTGAGACCTCTTGGAGGATGTTCACATCACTAGGGGAAATGATGACAGCGCCCAGCTTGCAGTCATCTGCAAACTTGGTTAGCCATAGCCCACTGGTTTTGGCCTGCACCTCAGAAAAATATATCTCAAACAACATAGGTCCCAAGACTGATCCCTGGGATACTCTGCTCGTTATGGGTCTGTTGCTTGAGGTGGCTTCCCCTATTTTGACTAGGTGGGTTCTATCACTGATCCCGTTTGCTACTCTTCTGGTAGCATATGGATTGATGCCTAGTTGAGAGAGTTTATCTGTTGTAACCGAATGGGGACTAGTATTGAAGGTTTTGGCCAGGTCAAGGTAGCCGGTGTGCATTGACTTCCCCTCATTCATGGCTTTGGTGACTGTCGCAAAGAAGTTGACTAAATTTTACAGGCATGACCTCCTTTGACAAAACCAAACTGTGTGGGATCGATTGTTTGGAGGTTGCCAATATCCTTGTTAATGAGGTCCATGATGATCCGTTCCATGGCCTTGCAGATCAGGCTAGTTAGGTGGATGTGTCTGAAATTTCCTGGATCAGTGGATGCTCCACCTTTGTGCAGAGGGATGAAAGTGGCTGTCCTCCACTCGGCTGCGATGAAGCCGGTACTCAGGCTTTGGTTGAATAGGATGCTTAATGGTGCTGCAAGTTCCTGCCTCAGTTCATGTAGGATGCAACCTGGGATGTTATCGGTTCCCATGGAAGCTATATTTTTTGCCTTTGAGAGGGCATTGATGACTTGCTCCATAGAGGTAAGGGCAGGGGGGCAGGTACTGGGGATGTCTTGATTTACTGATGGCGGGGGTAGAGGGGTGAAGTTTTCACTGAACCTGTCTGCCAGCAGGTTGCCTATGTGTAGGGCATTTGTGTATCTGTTGTCCTTGACCACCAGTTCTGAGCAGATCTGACTGCTTCCTTTGAGATTGCAAACATATGTGAAGAAGGGATTATGATTGTCTTTAGTAGATGTGGCTAGTTGGGACTAGAAGTTTGCTTTGGATGATTTCCCTTGTGCTCTTATTTGCTTGCTCAGGCTAAGGAGAGATTGATTCCAATTAGGCACATACTCCTACTTGGTCCTGGACAGCATTGTTTTCCTTTTGTTGTAGAGTTTATTTATTACAGATGTCCACCAGACATGTTTACTGTTCCTTGTGGAGGAGGATTTTGTCCTCTTTGGTATTCCTGATCACATGCAGCTATATAAATGCTTGTATAGTACTTTGATGTAGGTTTGGACATATGTGCCAGTTCCTATGAAGGGGTGGGGGGCTGTGAAGCTGTTTATATCTTCCCTCATAAGGTTGTAATCAGCTTAGCTTTAGAGAAGTTTTTTTTTTGTTTGGCCCTAGTTGGGGCGGGGGGGGGGTTGGGGGAGATGGTGACTTTGAAAGTGACCACTTTGTGGTCAGATCTTACCAGGGAAGATGACACTGTAGCGATGCTGCAGTTGTTGCTCATGTTGGTTAATACCAAGTCCAAGATATTATCACCTCTTCTGTGGGTGTCGACCATCTGGTCCAAGGCGTTTGCATTGGCGACATCAAGGAATCTCTGGGCATTTGTGTTTTGGCGTGAGTAGTTCTTCCACTCTATGGATGGATAATTAAAGTCAGCCAGGATCAGGGTAAAGGGGTGAATCTTGATAGATTCGAAGAGGTCCAGATAGGGGGAGTGGGCATTTTAAGTCAGAGTTGGGGGCCTGTAGCTAGATATGATTTGAATAGGGGTCTTGTCATTGGTTAACTGCACCTGAGATGTCTCCTGTGTGTCATACTGTTTGACCTGCCTGGAGGTGTGTATGTCTCTTATATATAATGCAACTCCACCTCATTTTGCTTTGCTGCCCACGGTTTGGGCTCTGAATGTATGATAGGTTGAGTAACCTGGTATGGCTGGGGTGCTCTCTCTGCAGGTTTGAACCAGGTTTCTGTGACTTCACAAATGTCAGCATCTTCCAGGGTTAAGAATGCTTGCAATAAGTGCAGTTTCATGTTTAGACTCTTAGCGTTTAGCAGAATGACCTTTAATTTGTGTTTTGATGAAATGTTCATGTTGGTAGTTTTGACCTCATGGCATTGCCTAAAAAAGGCACTGTGGGGAGGCAAGAGCCTTTGCCAGAAACCTGAAGCCCAAGGGAGACTGATGTAGACCATCTCTGGCAAAGTATTGTGGTTTGTCGAACATGTCTTCCCAGGCTGTCAGGTACTGGATCCCCTTGGAATGACACCAGAAACTAAGCCAACTGTTAGTCAATCATTTTCTGTTTATACTGAGGCATCATTCTGGGTGATGGTAAAATGCTACCTAAGGCTAGGAACATACCTGCCTGGGATACATATTCAGCAAATGCAATAATGTCTCTCTTCATGTAGTCCAGGGAGGTACATCTCAAGTAATTCAAGCCAACATGGACTATGACAAAGTCATAACAGTACCTGTTGTTGAGAGACGTGAGTGCATGGGTGATGTGGTGGAGTCTGGCACCTGATAAACAATTAACAGTGACTTTCTCCTTATCCAGTCTGGTGAGGGGCACACCTGTGTGTCTCAAAATGGAGTCTCCTATGACTAATATGTTGGGTTTATGTTTAGGCCTTAGTGGCTGTGATACACGTGTGTGGACTATGTGTGGTGGACAGTGGAGTCTGTGTGGGTTTGCCTTAGAGGTCTCTTTTGTTTAGGATTATCTGATTTGAAGGGACATTTTAGAAGCTACAAAATTAAGGCTGTTATACACAACACAAGCAGAAAGCTGCAATTCAAAGTGAAAAGAGAGGATGAAGCATTGGGTAATTCAAGAAATAAGAAGTGGTATTTTGGACGCTGGTCCTTAAGGAGAATAACAACAGAATACAGAATATTATATCCATAAAGTAGCAGATTAGTATACTAAGAACTAAGCCAACACAGGAATAGAGAAAGGATATTTTGCTGACAGGAATGACAGCGATTAGGGGTACAGAGAATAGGCAAGAGGGGTCTGGAATTTACTGGAGGAAGCTAGCAAAGCAATCAAGTTTTTGGGAGAAAATAATTAGAGAGGCAAAGGTAATAGATTTGCAAGAGGCGAATAAGGGAATTCTAAATGAAAGGCCTGCACTGGTTGATTTTCTGTTTGAACCTAGAACAGAAGCTGTGTTACAAAATAAGATAATCACTAGGGCATATAAAATATTGTACAATAACTATAGAAATTAATTAGAAGAGGTCAGAAAAGATTGGGAAGAGAGATTAGATGTGCAGTTCACAAAGAAGCAATGATAGACATATGTATGTTTCCCAAATATGCAACAAAATCTAGAAGATTTAGGATTTTTCCTGGAAGTTTGCATAGATACTTTTATACCCCATGCAGACTCTAAAGAAATTTCCGGTAGATGGCAAATGTTGGAGGTATAATGGGGAAGAAAGTGGTACCTGGGAGAATATGTTCTTGGTGTGTAATTTGTTGGCAGACTAAAAATGCCTTACAGAGTAATCTGCCCGAAATTTTTTTTTTTTAGCTGGGATACAGGATCTGAATTGGCTAGGCATAGAAAGGCCTTGTTATGTTTAATTCTGGTGGTTTCCAAAAAAGCAATTACTAGAACATGGAAATCATAATCTAAATCAACTGTACTTGAAGTAGTGAATATTGTAACAGAGGTAAAAGAACAGGAAGTGGGATCTTTAGAAAGAGGAGTAAATTGCACAGAAAAAATGTAAGTTGTAGGAACAATGCATACAAAAAATGTTTCTGAGGACTAATGAAGTTTAAGAGGTGGCAGGAATTGAACTTAATCTTGCTTTGACTATAGGACATGTAACAATACATGTGATGTTTAACATTTGTAAATGTGAAATTGTTACTATGGCTTGACTACTTTTACATTTGCCTCTGTCACAAGTGATAATTCATTAAAGGTGTTTAAAAATAGTTCAGTTATATAATGAGGTATTTCTTGTCCTTCGGTAAATGAGAAATAATCTGAGCATACTCCACCAACCTAGATTAGGTGAGCACTTAAGTGGTTAAAGATGGGAATCATTTGCTGATGAAGATTTATGTTCCTACCAGTACAGACTGCAAGTTATATGTTGTTCATTAGAAAACCAGCAGGTATTTTTGTGACTGTGGTTAAATGCTACATAGACATAAGATTGAAGTTAATTTTCCAATTGTAGTAAGCTAAGGCAAAGAATATAAAATGTAAGATTAAGTTACATTCTCCACCTCCATGAATTCAAATGCAGCTACTGGAAGAATAAACAGCAAGTCAGCACCGGTTTAGGCAGATTTTAGGTTTATTCATGGTTATTTCCAGGGGCCTCACTGGGTGTTGAAATTTTGTGTGCTTATGTATGTGCTTGCATTCAAGAACAGGATGGAGGAGACACTATATCTTTATCGTCCCACTGATTCGTATTTCTCTTTGGTTTCCACATGTACTGTAAAACTTTAGTTTTGTTTTACAAAAGAGAGGTGTAGGTCAGTCCCATGTGTTTAGAGGTTAGTTGTAGAGGGCAGGAACCTTCAAAAGGAATACTTTCTTAATGGGGCAGGGGATAAGCATTGTAGATGTCAAAGAATTTTCTTTGTGTTATTTGTCAGCCTCACACTCAGACTGTTCTCAGATGTTAAGATAGCAGTCTGAGTAAATGGGAACACAGGCACATTAGCATGGTTGGCCTTAATTGTAGAACAGGTAATACATGTGGGTACAGATGTCAGTTTGAAGCAACTACTCCTATTTGCAAGGATAAAATTCATTTTGAAAATGTATATAGTTTATTGCGTTTGGTATGTGTGAAAAGGTGATGGGGAGTTTAAAACTGTAGGAAGTTTTTTGTTTCTAGGAAAATATGACTTGGTTCAAATAGAGACAGAAACAGATTCACACAGAATCAGCCTCACAGCCACCTGTGTGTGCATGTAAGCTGCAAGATGGAAAATTGTAGTCAAAACAATTGTCATATGTAATATATGGGAGTAGTGGCTTTTTATCAGAATAGCTGTTTGGCAGTACTAGCATGGAATGTAAATGGTTTTACATGTACAGACAAAAAGTAAAGAGCATTGCATTACATTAAGATTTTTAGGGTGCAGATAATGTTACAGGAGATGCATTTGAATAGAAATTAATGTGTGAATGGACGTTCACAGAATATCAGGGATAGACACAATGGGGTATAATAATGCTTACTAGAGGAGCCTCATTAGTGATAGACTAGGAAAGTGGTGGAAGCAGTACTTTTTGTGTTAGGAAAGTGTTATTGGTAGCAGAGGAAGGTTATGCTGGCATGTATTTATAGTTCACCTAAAACTACTGTTATGGAGTTTAGTGGAGTTTTTGAGGAATAGAAATTCTTCAGCATGGACATTTTTTTTGGATACAGACTAGAACCTAGTTTATGGTGGTGAGGATGTATCAAGGGGACATAGAGGGAAATATAACACGAGGGGGTAGATTTCTGAAGAAATATATGAGAATATTTGGTATGGAAAAGGTGAATTCAATAACAGAAACTTGTATAGACTTTATACATTATTCTCCAAGATACAGTAATTGGGCTAGATTGCACAGAAGTTATATTTCACAGGATCGTGGTATTTAATTGAAAACCTTGAGACCCATTCAATTAGTATATCATGCCATGCACCAATGAAACCTAAGATGGGGATGCATGGGAATGATGTAAAATGAGACATTGTCACTTCCCTACTTTGCTAAAAAGAGAAGACATTTAGAAATGGGTAGTGGGCATGATTCATCAGTGAACAGAGAAAGTAATTCAGAAAGGATAGATAGTGAGTGGGATGCAGTGAAAATGGACTTTGAAAGCATGGTAGAAGTAAGAAAAAAAGAAAAAAGATGTGAGAAAGAAGTTCTAGAAATTATTTGCAATTGTTGCCAAAGGTTAAAATATTGTCAAAGAACAGGAATCTCCCAGACCAAAACAGAAGTAACTGCAGAGTGCTAAAGGGAAAATAAGGGAGTATTTGGATAGCATGCATATGTTTAGAAAGGTTGCTGTTGAACAACTGTTGATAGCAACTCTGGAACACAAAAAATTCAGAACAACAACTTAGACAGCTGAAAGTAAAAAGAGTTGTAGCCATACTTAAGGAGCATGTGCCAAGAAAAATAACCAGATGTCCTGTAGAGGTTCTAAAAGTTTTTTATTTGCTGATGTCATGTATAAATTGAGTGTGTTTTTTTAAAATACTTTTGTCTGAGGAAGTTTGGAATTTGGAGATTGTTCTAAATGGTTTTATCTTGATTCAGTTTGTTTGACTGAGCTGCATTTTCTAGTACTGTTTTATTCCATTTTGTTTTCTTCTGCTGTGCTGGCTTTTTAGTGAGGTTCCTGGTTTGTTTTACACTGTCCTGTAGAGGTGTCAGAGAGAGTTCAGACTTTTTTGTGATGAAAATGTGTGTAGAGCAGAGAAATTGGAAGTAAGTGAATGTGCAAATTAGAATATTTATGAAAGACTTAATCCAAGGTTAGAGAAAGATGAGTCAACTATTTGTAGCTAAAATAAGAAGAGAAGAAATAAAAAAGGCATTTTCTTATTTTCAGCTCTTCAGGAGCCCATGGTATTCCTGTGGAAACAGAGGGAAAAGTGATAAAGTTCTTGGAAGGCTTTGTTCAACAATAATTAAAAAGGGGGTGGGGAGTACCAGCATTCTGGAAAAAGCAGTGGTAGTACTATCTACAGATGGCAAAAGCCCTTGAGAACTGGCTTCATATGAATCCTTTTTAATTTTTAACCATGAGTATAAAATGTTTGTCAGTAGTAATTAAGAGACTAGCAAAGATGTTGCCACAGTTGATAGATAATGGATCATTGAAGTTTTGTAGAACAGAGGCAGACATTTGATAACTAATAAAACAGGGATGACCCAAGGAGGAACCGAGTATAAAAAAATGTCACCATTATTAGTGAGTCTTGATTAAGACAGAGCATTTGATAGGGTTAGATGGGATTTTATGAGTAAGGTAATGGCAGCATTTGATTTTTTTTTGATAGAATAAATGGACTGATAAAGATGACATGTGAATGGTTGGTGGCAAGAATTAAGGTGGAAGGGCTCCGTTCTGACTTGTTACATTTGTTCAGAGGAACCAGGCAGGAATGTCCTCTTCCCCTCTGTTATTTGTCTTATATTTAGAACAGATAACAAGAGAAAATAAGGGATTCACAAATTCAAGGATACAGATGATGTGCTAATCATGAAATAATAGCCTTACTTGCAGATGATATAATTTTGTACTTGGTAAATCTAGAAAAGGATATTTCAATGTTGTCGAACATCTTAAGACAGTTTCAAGGGTTTTGGGACATGAAATGAAAATAAAACAAAAGCTTTAGTGGTAAACTCTACACCCATGCATGAACTGGTTCAGCAACACCCATACTTATTGGGAAAATGATAAGATGAAGTATTTAGCTGTATGGATTAACAAGGATTCTGTTGTGGCAACTAAGGTATATGGGAAGAGACTAAATAGAAGATAATGCAAAATTCAGAAACTGGAAGTTCTTGATTATGAATATGGGTAGTAAAATACAAGTAGTGAAAATGCTTTTAGTCCCTTTAGTCTTATGTGCATGTATTTCTGAGGGTGCACTACTTTTTGGTTTGTGTTTATTTTTTATTGACGGTTGAAAATGTCAACTTGGCTGATCAAAACTTTGCTGATACAGCACTACCAGCGACTACAAAATGAGATTGCGTTACAGTGAGGATTGGGTAATAGACCCTTGTCCAACTGTAATATGATCTCCAAGTTATTATATGTATGTGTGTGTGTGTGTGTGTGTGTGTGTGTGTGTGTATATATATATATATATATATATATATATATATATATATAAAATCAGGGAGTGTGGTGGGTGCAGGGGACTTTGCACCCCCCCCCCCCTGCTGCAAGAAAGATTGTGTTTTGTTGATTTTTCTATCCTTTGTGGATCAATATTTGCTGGTTTTGATTGTTAGGTGTTGATCATTGATGGATGGACATTTAGCATTTTCAATAGAAGGTCATGATTCCATTATTGGCAACCAGAGGAAAGGTTTGGGCACTTAATAAAGAGGTGAATGCATTTATCTGTGAGGGGAAAAGGGCATGAGTTAGGAGGGATACACTGAGTCTGTCCATCAAACAAGATGGTTTAGGGTTGCTGTATTTGAAGGGGTGATTTAAAACTATGTAGTTAAGGCTCAGATAGACAATTTAAGCAGATGCTATAGTTTAGAGTAGTAAAGGAGGAGCATGATGAAGTGAGGAAGGAACGTTTGAGAGCTGGAGACTTAAGATTTGACATGTAAGTCTTTAAGGAGAATAGTGGAAACTGTAAATTATATTCTTTTTATAAGGTAGCAGGAGAAAGAACTATTCCAAGCACTAAGGCAGTGTCGGAATGGAGAAGTAAAATTTTGCCAATAGTGGTGTCTGAATGAAGGAATATAGACAGAGGACAAATTTACTAGAGAAAATGGCAAATGAACAAAGGTTTTTGGACCAAATGACTAGGGAATAAAAGTAATAGAGTGGGATGATGCTTTACAGGAGTTTGGACTGCAGGTTAGAGATTGCCTTCTCTGTTAGGGATTGATAACAGAGTATAGACAAAGGGATAGGAGAATACTAAGTCAAAGACCAGTTCTTGTTGATTTTAATTGATCCTGTAACGGAAGATTTGTTTAAAAAGGGGTAATTAGTAGGGTATATAACATATTGCTTGATAACCATAAGAATCAGTCAGAGGAGGGTGGAAGAGATTGTAAAAGAGAAGTGAAAGAGAGATTATAAAGGAAGAATGAGAAAAAAAATATGTAGGGCTCCTCATCATGAAACAGGTTCAGAAGGTTTATGATTCCTGCATGGAAGACTGTATATTAAAGAATGAGAAACTTAACCTATAAGGGAAAAACAAGTAGTTAAGGAATAAATAAATAAAGCACCACAGAAAGGTAAGTACAGTTTATTAGCTTGGAATCAACTGACAAATATCACAGCTGAGTATATCTGCTTTTACACATATAGTCCTGCCTTTCTAGCATATATAAATGCTTACTCTTAGAAAATGTATTTTAGTTGAGTCATTTAATGGCTTTCCAGCTCTTACTATAATGTTACTGTTACAAGCATGACATTGGTCTGTTCTGGTTTATTTTTAAACAAGATCAGAACTTCAGCTTTATAATAGCTGCCTAAAGCATTTCATTCGTCTTATTTATCCAGTTTTTATATGGTATTTATCACTCATTTTATTTATGTTACTTAGAAGGAACATTTAGTTAATACTACAATTAATATCTGTCTGGTTGTGCTATACAGTATCTAAGAATTAACTCAGTCAAGCCTATAGCGCCTGTTTTGTATACTTCCAGTTAACATCCTTAGCTACTTATGGCACCCAGAACTTTCTTGGGTCTGACTTTTTAACTAAGTGACGTACCAGCCTATAATAGGCAGGATTAGAACGAGCAAGGATTTATTAATAAAATAACACTAAAATTATTAATTTAGGATGTCCCGCAGTAGAAAAGCCTTGATTATCTTATGATTTTTAAGTTGATTTTTCAGAAAATGCTCTGGAGTGCAAGGATGTTTGAAGGTTGTAAGAGGTGCAGTTTTTCACATCACATAGGTGTTAATGACAATTTATTTGCAGCATAACCATAGACAGTACAACAGCTGATGAATGGTCTGCAAATTCCATTCTCTCATATATTTTTAGGCAGCACACAGAAACAAGACATGTTCCTGTCCATTACATACACACTGTTTCAGTTGAGCGTGAATAATTTACTTTATACAGGTTTAGAACCGTCTCCTTTCTGACAGAAAATTGCTGCTCATATATATTTAGCTTTGTGATATTTTCCTAACAAAATATTCCTGTAATGTATAGTGGAATGCAGTGTGTGACTTTTTATTACATTTCTGATGACCATTATCTAACAGGAATTTATGCTAAGTTTAAGAGCAGTAGCAGACTGGCAGTGTATTTTCTGAAGGCTACTTCTCATAGCTAATTTACATCTACCTTTTTAGAGGAATTAATTTTAATCAATTTAATGTACATTTGTATCATTGGTTGTGCTTTTGTTAGGTACCAGAATTTTTATACAAGCACCAACAGTTTATAATCTGACTTGACTTCTGCCTTTTTTGCCAAATAATGTATTTTATTGTACCTTTTTATTCCTTTATTACTTCTTGACATGCAGTCAGACACCACACTGACACTTATGTTAAGGACTTCCCACATCTATTCTGGGAATATTTTGTAAGTTAGTTAGAGGGTGGCCACGGTGGTGCAGTGGTCAGCGTTGCTCCCTCACAACAAGAGGTTCTCTGGTTTGAATCACGGCTGGGATACCATCTGTGTGGAGTTTGCATGTCCTCCTTGTGGTCAACTGGGTTTCTTCTGAGTGCTCTGGTTTCCTCCCAAATTCCAAAGACATACAGTAGGTGGATTGAACACTCTAAATTGGCTGTAGGTAAGAGTGCATGTGCGAGTGAGTGATACAAATGAGTTACCACAGCACGGCTCGCCACCCAGCTGTATAAACCTTGGGTCAAGGAGATTGTCACTGCTGAAGTGACACCTTGACCCCATGTGCAAAATGGGAAAAGGGGTTGAGGATGGATGGATTGATTTTGTTAGTATCCCATTTTTAAGATCAGATGTTAGAACCATTTGCATATGCATTTTTATAGTTCAAGTAAACTTTAAAGTCATTTTCCTTGAGTAGGTATTAAATGCTGGAAATGTAATGTGGATGAGAGAGGAAACTGAGAACATGTTTTTTTTTTTTTTTTGGGGGGGGGTATAATGAGTTCTTCTTCTTTCGGCTGCTCCCATTAGGGGTCATCACAGCGGATCAACTGTTTCCATTTCTTCCTGTCCTCTGCATCTTGCTCTGTCACACCAACCACCTGCATGTCCTCTCTCACCACATCCATAAAACTTATCTTAGGCCTTCCTCTTTTCCTGTTACCTGGCAGCTTCATCCTTAGCATCTTTTCCCCAATATACTCTGCATCCCTCCTCAGCGCATGTCCAAACCAACACAGTCTTGCCTCTTTGGCTTTGTTTTCAAGTCTTCCAACCTGGGCTGACCCTCTAATATACTTATTCTTAATCCTGTCCATCCTCGTCACACCCAGTGCAAATCTTAACATCTTCAGCTCTGCCACGTCAACCTCTGACTCCTGCCTTTTTGTCAATGCCACCATCTCCAACCCATATAACATAGCTGGTCTCACTCCCCTCTTGTTAGACCTTCCCTTTCACTCTTACTGGTACTCGTCTGTCACAAATCACTCCTAACACTCTTCTCCACCCACTCTATCCTGCCTGTACTCTCTTCTTCACCTCTTTTCCACACTCACCATTACTCTGAACTGTTGATCCCAAGTATTTAAACTCATCCACCTTTGCCACTTCTACTCCCTGCATCCTCACCATTCCTCTATCCTCCCTCTCATTCACACAGTTAATGGATTAAAAAAATACTCACTGCAGAATACTTTGACAAAAATGGGGGAGAGTGCAAATGGTAGTAATTATGGAAATGGTTATTTTGAGATTTGGAATAAGATCTGAATTGCCTAGGTGTAGTTTACCAGGTTTAAGCTGTTGTCAGCCAAAAAAGCAGTTTATTGAAACTGGAAATCAAAATCTAAAGCAAATGTAATAGAAGTATTGAATGTCATAAAGGAGATAAAAGGATTTGAGATGTAACTTTAGAAAAGTGGAAGCATTGCATTTCATAGGAAAAAAATGGAATCTGTAAGAGCAATCCTTATAGAATAATACTCTGGAGTAGGAGTGAGGTTTAAGGGAATGTTTGAACTGAACAATTTATTTAATGTTGAGTGAAAGAAAATTGTTGAAAAGAAACCCATGTAAACTGTGCAGCAATAGTAACGAAAACTGTTAAGGTCCGATTTCTTTTCTTTTAATGTCTGTGAACTCATGCTGCAACTTACAATATGAAACTTTAATAAAGATGTTTAAAAAGTCTCTCATAGTGCTGAACTGAGATAGTGCTACAACAAAAGAAACACAATTAGTACTTCTTTCATAATGTTCCACAATTCATGTGTGCTTTGAAACTGTTTAAAGCTGCCTTTGAATCTGTGGTTGCAAGGTTACAAAACTTAATATAAATATGTTTATGGTCTGTAACACATTTAGCAGTCTGACTGTGACTGGAGTATTGTATTAGCAGAATGTGTGGGCGTGTATGTGTATTTATTTATTTGCATTTGTTTAGTGGGAAATTCTGACTCTACCTTGAAGACCCCTTTTCAGTGGAATCCCAGGGAGAACATGTCCACTTAATAACAGTACCAAAGTATATTAATCACTGAATTTAGTACTGTAATACCATTTGTATTAGTGAACAAGCCTCAAGAAAATTACATTATAACTACACTCCTTAAAGCAATGGAAAGTAAGTTGCAGTTTTTTTTCTGTTTACTTCTTGCAGTGTCTTTGGATGTGCTGGTGACTCTGTGATTAGTCAACTGTTTGGCTGCGAAATTGAAAATTGCAGCATGTGTCGGTGTGGGAAGGAAACTGTCCGTGTATCATCAAATCTGTTGTTTACTCTTCATTATCCTGAAAGCACTAATGGTGGTGAGTGTCTGAAACATGCAAAACATCAGATTCTTTTCTTCAAAGTATGTTCTGTGGTGGGCACTGTTGTCCCTGCTAGTATACACTCTCTGATTAGATTGCATGGTAATATACATACTAACATTTATGCACTTTTTGTGTTGCACATGCTGGCATTGTTGTGAGTTACTGGTTTGGTGAACTAAAGACAGCATCATATTGAATGAAAGTCATTGCCTTATGGTATTGTGCCTGGCAACCACATTAGCATACAGTGCACCAAGGGCATCAAGATCTAATGCATGATACTAATGTGACATGAATATGTTTACTGTGCATGAGATCATCAGGCATTCCCATTTGTTAAGTTATACTTTTCAGCTTTTAGAACTGCATGCAGAAATCTTCAACTCTTCAGTTCAGTATACTATAGTCCAAAGTGAAGTATATAAGAGGCAAACCACCACGATAAAAAATGTAGTATTTTATTGAAGAGAGTAAGATGAGCACTTTCGCGTGCTGCTAAAAGGCACGCTTCTTCAGATCTAATGCATCAAAATTCACCTAAGCATTTTATACTCGTCTTTAATTGAATAATCCATATATTGAGTAGTTAATTAAACAATTAAACAATTATAATCAATAAAGTCAAAACCAAATAAAACAGTTAACTACAAGCATGAAAGAAAAAATCACACTAAGTAAATTCATGATGTTTTTCCTAAAACATAGAGATAAAGTGCTTAAATCCCTTAAAATATATTTTAAATAAAGTATATACATATGAGTATATTTACAAACAAATTTCAGAAAATATTCCAGAAAAAATTTCTCAGAAAAAATTCAATAAATACATATATAAAAATATAAAAGTATAACATTTTATCAAGAATGTATAACATTCATATTATCAAAGGTTGGTAGACAGCACTGAAGACTAAGAACTATATGTGTGTCTATAAAGCATATAATATAACACATAAAATGTGTGAATATATAAAACCAAAAATCACTACAATGTAAGTTAAACCTGATGAATATAAACATGTGCAAAAACATTCATGGAAAAGGAAAGAAAAAATCATGGACTGGAATAGGGGAAAAGAACATACGTATATGTATATCACAGTCAATGTAAACTACTTTATGTTATGTTTCAAAAATTCCGTTTTTTCAGAACTGACCTAATGCTGATGTAGGAATTAAGCCCCGGAGGGTGTTGAGCTTTAAATCTCAGTATCCATTTAAGCTCTAAATTTTCTAAACTATTGAAATTATGCTTTATAGACACACATATAGTTCTTAGTCTTCAGTGCTGTCTACCAGCCTTTGATAATATGAATGTTATACATCCTTGATAAAATGTTATACTTTTATATTTTTATATATGTATTTATTGAATTTTTTTCTGAGAAATTTTTTCTGGAATCTTTTCTGAAATTTGTTTGTAAATATACTCATATGTATATACTTTATTTAAAATATATTTTAAGGGATTTAAGCACTTTATCTCTATGTTTTAGGAAAAACGTCATGAATTTACAGTGTGATTTTTTTCTTTCATGCTCGTAGTTAACTGTTTTATTTGGTTTTGACTTTATTGATTATAATTGTTTAATTGTTTAATTAACTACTCAATATATGGATTATTCAATTAAAGACAAGTATAAAATGCTTAGGTGAATTTTGATGTATTAGATCTGAAGAAGCGTGCCTTTTAGCAGCACGCGAAAGTGCTCATCTTATTCTCTTCAATAAAATACTACATTTTTTATCGTGGTGGTTTGCCTCTTATAT
This sequence comes from Protopterus annectens, assembly GCF_019279795.1. NCBI lineage: Eukaryota > Metazoa > Chordata > Ceratodontiformes > Protopteridae > Protopterus > Protopterus annectens. The sequence continues at coordinate 926,705,671 of NC_056743.1, read as the reverse complement.
ACTTCACTTTGGACTTCAGTTTATTCTATTTTGGAGGTAACCTTTGGGAGGCAGATTCACCTTTTTCTACTACTACTACTATCAGTATACTATAGCCTAGCAATATTGAAGTCCGTTTACCCTGCTTCTGTTGTTTTCAGGAGCACTGAAGGATCTCTGTCATGTTAGAATTATTTTTCAAATTAGTGATTTTAGAAACTTCATATGTAACACTAATTACATTTCGTAATGTGTCCTTGGTTGTGTACTTCCTTCATCAATCATGTACAATGCCATATGTATTAATTTATAGTGCACTATAACATGCCAGCTACATGACCGTGGGGATTCCCGAAGTTCAGTTTGGCTTGGAGAACTTTCACAAGGGATCACTTTGTTTTAGGCATGGTGTTTCTAGACTGAAACATATAGTACTGCCTGTTTTTATTTGGCACCTTGCTGTTATCACAGTGCCAAGATATAAAGTCATATTGGCTAGTTTCATTCTATTATTGTGCAGTCTGCAGAGTTAAGGAACTGGATGCACAACACATTTTTATCTCATTCATTTCTCATTTATGAACTTGTCTATTACATGGTGTCAGAAGTAATGTCAGAAGAAGTCAAATGTGAAGCATCATAAGATTATGTATTTTCGTTTGAAAAGTGATGCAGCTGTTACCTCTTAGAAGACCTTTTTGTTTGAAAAGTGAGGATTGTGGAACCAGAACTTCAATTTGTGTCTGACTGTGAATGGAATAGCTGAAACGCTTGAGAAGGTATGGTATCCTGTATGGGTCTATATTATTTCTTTGACAGCTTAGGTTGTCGAATGCTTAATGATTGACACCTAAGCGTCGAAGTTTCAAAATCGCAAACGGCCATATAAGCAAATTCTTTCCTCTGGAAAGAATTCACTAGGCCATCCGGAAATAAAATTAACTTTTCAACCTAAATATAGTGGGCGGCTTCACCCCCCCCCCCGAACTAAATATACCAACTCCGAGATCGCTGTACATTGGGGAAAGGGCAAATCCCTGATAACGGGCAAGCAAATATGGCTGTTTGCCTTTTTGAAACTTCGCTTAGGTGTCGATCATTGAGCATTCGACAACCTAAGCTGTCGAAGAAATAATGTAGACCCTGCTATATATCTGCATGTAACAGGAAAAAAATGATTAGAGTATGTAATAAGTTTTTTTCTCACGAAGGGGGGAGAGAGACAATAATTCTGTTCTACACACATTTCAGGTTTACTGCAAGCAAAGTGAAAATTACATTCATCTGCCATTTGTCCTTTATGAAATCCTAAAGTCCCATGAGAAGTATTCATACTTGTTTTGCTAAAGTAAAAAAATTGAACATAGGACTGTGAGTTTCAGGAGTAATCTTACCCATTAGTATCAGATTGAATTATATATTATACCTGACATCAAACAAGGTGGAGACTAGTATGAAGAGTAGAAGTGTTAAATAAAGCTATATAGGCACATGGAGAGTTCATGACACTAGTTTATCTCAAGTAAAAGAGCAAATGAAAGAAAGGTGTGTAAAACTGTTTGTGAAAGCAAATACAGCAAACCCAAAGTGAAAAGGAGCCATGGGAAATGTGAAAAACCTGTTTCTGATAAGTTCTGTATGAGCTACAAGTATGATAAAAAGAAATATTCTGTATTGGGTCACGTATAAATGAACCGTGGCAAAAGAGGTTGTTTTGCTAAAATGTGTAGAACACCATGATCAATACTTCAACCAGAAAGATCACATTTAGTAGAACAAAGCCATGGAATGACTTTTCTGTAGGAAAATATGTATAGAAAGGGTACATAGTGAACAATATTATAAAACTGAAAGTTTTGGGAAACAGGAGCATCAGTTAGATATCTGAACCAAAAGGCTTAATCAAAATGTGATGCGTAGTTTATGCACCATTAGCAAACTCATTAAGCCTGGAAAATGTCCTTCCAAATCCTCTATCAAATAAAACAAACTTAAACATTGTTCATTAATTCAGCTCACACTTCATTTAAGCAGTATCTTCAGCACTAAAAAAAAAAACACCAGCTATCTCTTTAGATATACCTCACTGTGTAGATAATAGCACTAACTTGTGTCATTTCCAACTAAAATAATCCAAATGTTACTATTGCAACTAAAATCTATAACTTTAGCAACATGCCAGCTTCCAGGACAATACCTAAAATTGTTCACTGAACCCACTGTTAATATTCATCGACAGATCCATTTCAAAATCTTATGTTCCCAAATTATGAGGAAAAAACATGTATTCTCCCCTGCATAGAGAGGGAAAAATCAGTGAAATATTTCAGTTATCGATCTGTAGCCATACTGTCTCCATTATCTAAAATTTTAAAAGTATACATCCATTCCCAACTACTAAAATGCCTCCTAGATAATAACATACTGACTCCCCCCAACATGGCTTTTGTATTTCATAGTACCACCACTGCTTTTCTCTCTTTTTACAGTACACAGTAAATTAACTTAGGATTTAAGGGAAAATAGCTGCTGCTGTGTTCATAGATCCCAATAAAGCATTTGACACTCTCTCATCCTAAATTGTTACAAGTATTACTTGACCTAGGCCTCCTCAATCCTTTTATAACTTGGTTTAAAAATTACCTGTCAGACATGTCACAGTGTGTAAAATGGCAAAAATCCAACTCATCCTTCCTACCCCATGCGTACAGGAATTCCACAGAGCTCAATCATAGGACCCCTTCTCTTCAGATTTTTTTAAACAATCTCCATACTGGTGGGTGGACTGGGCACTATTGTACAATATGCAGATGACTCGACTCTATAATTTATTCAGCTACCACTGTCTCTTCCTTACAAACTATTACATAGTAAACATACTCCAGCATTGAGGCTTTCTTTGTGAATTCTAACATTCTGCTGAACCCAAATAACACTAAAATACTGCTGTTCTCTCCAAAACAGCCTTCTGTCCTTAAAAGCACATTTACTGTAACATTGGCACAAAATATTTCACTTGAAATATACCAAACTACTGGAGAGAATCATAAATGATAACATAAAATTTGACATACACATCCAGAATGCTATTAGAAACACTGAAAACTAAGTTCTGTAAAACATCTCCTTCCCTCACCATACAGACAAGAAAGATGATGGCTCTGGCATATCTTTGCCATCCCTCTCGTATGCCACACTCTACTCACACTTATAAATGCTTCCATTCAACTTACATTGGAACAATACTACAATAAAATTACAAACCTTGCAGATAATCTACCTAATCAAATTCATCATTGTTTAGCAATTAAACAGCTTGTTTGGATATAATTTCAGAGCTACCTGAAATAAAGTAAACACAAAGCAGTCCATACTGTATTGTATCACCCTAATTAATATGAAGTTCTAAAACTGGTAATAAAATGGTACCCCCCCCCCCCCAACAAGATCACTTTGATCCAAAGACAAATATCTCGCTCAAATTCTTAAACCAACCAACCATAATGAAACCATGTATGCCTCACACATTTTCAAATACTGGAATGCTCTCCCACATGATCTAAGACAAATAATAAACCTAAAACAATTCAAAACAAACTTAGGACACACTTCCTAGGTCTTATACTATGTTCCTGTCATTCTTCTCCATGCTAAACATTACTTCTGTAGTATCTTCCTGTAATTCTGTCCCCATCCATTTCCTATACTTAAAGCTAATTGAACACCAACTTTATACATAGTATTGGGTCTTATAACTTTTGCTTCATTTTGAACAAGCAAATACCTGAAATGTATTCTGTTGCAATGGATAATTTTAAAACACAATAGTTAGTCAAAATGGTGTAGAAAGCAATGATGTAAATAGTCAAATACATATCCTAATGACCTAACCTACTGTGGATCACTAAACATTCTGTTTTCAGAATAATGATTCTGTATATCCCATTGTTAAACTAATGACTCACTCTTACAATTTGTATTGTCAGTCATGTTACATTTGTTAATTCTGTATTGTCAACTGTGTAAAACAGTAGAGCTTTTCTCCCCAGGCCTCCACTGAAAAGGGAGACTCTCATGGCTCATTCAAACTTTCCTGGTAATCGAATGATAGTAAGTAAGTAAATAAATAAATAAATAAAAATATGCTCAGACACATGAGGTTGGAAAACAAAGTTGAAATATGTCATGTGCAGCTTGTGTATTCATGATATCATGTGCTGCCATTTAGTCAGAAGTTGCTTATTTGTGAATATTAAGAGTAAGAAGTACAAGATGAATGCAGACATAATTGGAACAGAATCTTCTTCTCTTCCAGGTCATTTGCCTTGCCAGAAACATGAATTGAGCATGATGAGCAGGTGAAGACTATTTGCTTCATTGACAGTTTGTTTTCCTAACCATGATAATTTGGTTTCTGGTATAGTACGTTTGATAAGAAATTGCCAAAATCTGATAGATCCTGCAATTTTGCTAGGAGTGTGTTTTCCATAAAAATTTCTGTTGTCACTAAGAAGTAAAAGTGAAAAGGATTAATGTGTTTATTAAACAAAATTAACTGAAAGGCTTTGTGAAAAGTATTGTGTTTATGGTTTCAAAAGACATGGTTTATACATGCTTAAATCTGCAAGACCTGACTATGCTACAAATAGGGAATCTTAATTAATACATGCCATGTAAGAAGTGGTTACTGACATGCTAAGTGAAGAGTTACCTTGTTTGATGTTCAGTGATTATTTTGCAAATTAAACTGAATTAGATTCTGTTTGAGTTGTGGACATTTTATATTCCTGTTGGAAGATTCAGATTCCTTAGAGTTCCATTTGGTATTTTGTTTACACCTGAAGTGTTTCATAGGACAGCCATACAGATAGTCAGAAGTCTTGAAAATGTTGGTAAAATCATTGACCTTATACTGGTTTGCAGTGAGGCTTGAGAAGAGAATGACAGGCAGTGGATTTAGTTACCCTAGATTGATGTAACTCTGTTTCATCTTAAGTGTAAAATTACAGAGTTAAGGCAATATGGGTCACATTTTAAATTTAGAATGCTTTGAAACCAGGTGAAGAAAGTGCCTGAGCTGTTGTTACTTTACCCTCACCAGAGGATAACCAAGTATTTTTGAAATATATATGTATTTTGAAGTATCTTTTGATGCTTATTCAGTCAGGATATATCAAAGCATGTGCGTAAGTAGCAAGAAGAGTTTTAACTTTGAAAATACATATTTATTTAAACCAAATGACAAGTCCACTGCTTTACATATTAAATTTCATTTTAAGAATCAGTCCAGTTTTTTACTACCTAAAAAAAGGCATATTTGCAATGAATAATGTTGAACTTCGTATATAATTTTATCAAAGGTAAGCCATAACAGTTTCATTTAAGTCTTCTAGCTACCATTCTTAACAATTACAATTATATGACATATGTAGACTAAATTTATATTAACTGTTAATATTCTGTGTGTAGAAATTATGTCTGTGCCTTTAAAAGTATGTAAATATAACTTGGGATGGAAAATTTTTTACAGCATTTTAATGAGGTAACTAACTGTTAGTTAATGGGACTTGAGTTGACAGTTCTTTGGTGTATAAAAAGAGGTAGCCTTGAAGCAACAAACTAGCTCCACGTCTGGTGGTTTGATGTAGGGGAAAGCAGGGATTTTAGTCAAAGAGCTAAGACTTGTAGTAAAGTATACCAGCCCAGTCAGGACTTCTTGTGGATAAGGCATAGGGCCAGTTTAGGTTAAGGTTTCTTCTGTTATGACTTTCCATGATGACTGCAACTGATTAGAAGCTTTACTTCAGCATTTATTACCAGTGTGAAAAAAGAAACTAAAAGACTTTCCAGTGTGAAAAAAAGAAACTAAAAGACAAGGGCCAAGAACTCTGTCATTTTTGTTAAGTTCAGTTACTGGCTGGTGCGTATACTACCTGGATGACAGGAAATAAGAAATTAAGACAGCCTGAAAGAAAATCAGCTAGAAAAGGTTAAGAGAAAATGCTGACTAGGAAGAATCCTGTAGCTGTTCAGCAAAAAGCAGCTCAAGCTCCAGCTTTGGTGCGTAATCTACATGAAAAAACAAGAGTCAAAATGTGCTCAGAGCTGATTAAAATAAATAAAACACTGAAGGAGTATATTAACTCAAATAATAAAAGACTGGAAAATGAAAGAAGTGCTAAACATATATTTAGATAAGCTGATAAAACTGTAAAAATCAGAAGTCAACATGAAGAAAAAGCTGGCTGAGTATAAGACTATTCAAGAAGAGATGTGTCAAAAATGGTAGAATCAGAGGACAGAGCACATAGGGAAAACCTGAGATTTTCTGCTTTACCAGCAAAAGTAGAAGATACAAATAAGAAGCTGAATTGATATTCTACAGTAAGATCTGTTAACTGAAAGGGCACATTGTGTGTATGCTTTAAACCTGGCTATGAGAAAGCAGTTGACCTGTATTAGTAAAGATGCAGTACTACCAGCAGAAAGAGTTGATCATGACAAATCCAAAGTATTAAAAGTTGGAGGCAGTAAAGTGTTTGTGGAAAATGATTATTCACTGTACCCTAGGTAGAAGACAGACAGATTTATTCTGGCAATCAGGGAATGTTGAGAGGAAAGTGTGAGATTCAAACTGTTGTATCCAGCTGCCATCAGAATACTTTTTTTCCTGGATGATAATGTCATTTTTGATACAAAACAGGCTAAGGAGGAACTACAAAAGTTTTTCCAACAAAAAGTAAGCCATGAATCAGAAAATGACTCTGCTCCTCATTCCTCTGATAAAGCACATGGAAAGATTTTTCCAGTGAAACCTTTTTCCAGAGTTCCAACATAAAATGCTTGCGAGACAGAGAAAAGCACAGGAGTTGATTAGAAGAATTAGAAGCATCTTAGATTTGAAGGGAGTCTAGAGTTGGGAGAAGGAGATAAACAGGAAGAAGACCAGCAACATGGAAAGTAATGAATAAATCTGAGATTGCAAAGCATCCGTTGCATTTGTGAAATATGGCTGTACAAGAAAAAGTGTAAAGAATGGATATTTGTTGACTTGGTTAATCTTACAGGAACTGAAAGGCATTTGCCTCACTTTGTCTTTAATGTTTGGAAAGACACTAAGGGGATGGGAAGATCAAGGAAAAAGGTAACTGAGAGTAAAGTAATTTCTGTCCTAAATGGTATTTTTATAAAACTTTTTATGATTTAAATTGCATTTTATATAGTAAAGCATTTTAATTATTGCTGTACATGCTAAAGATAAACAGATGCCTTTTTTCTTTTTAATATTAATAAATGTAGGCTTTGCAGTGCAAAAGGAGAAAGATGCTAGACAAAAGCATGCATACGTTCATAGGCTGTATTCTTGAGTTTTTGAGCTGGGGATGGGGTGCAAAAGGACAAAGGTCATAATATATGTAGAGCTGATATGTTTTCACTTAGTTTTGTATAGGTGAATCTCTGGATTGAGACACTTGGCATAATCTAATAAATTTTAAGTGGAAACAAGCAAACAAGAGAACACTGAATGTAATTATAAGTTTTCCTTTAGCAGTAAATGTTTCGGCATGTCTTTGGAAGCCTATAGCTGAGGACTTCATATTTTCTTAAGTTTTCATGGAGATAGGCTGATTATAGGGCAGTAAAAAAGCTAAAGCACTGGTTTCTTCAAGACTAAAAGATGATGTTTCTGAAAGCATGCAAGTTATTTTTCACATTTGGGAGGGGAATAAAGGTGAAAAAGAACAGACATCAATTAGTGTAAGTAGGAACACAGGCAGTAATGTGTCTTGGCATGGATAACCTCAACTTTAAGTTAGATAAGGCCTGCGTTGAGCTGTCTGGAACAATTGTCCCTATTAGAAAAATTAAACTTCAGTATTTGAAGCTGCATATAGTTTTATGCGTTTGTATTAACATTGTTTGAGGGTTTTTAATAAAACAAAAAGTCTTGTAAAATATGGCATAGGTTCAAATGGAGAGCATAAAAAACTGTATAAAAGATCAACCTGCCAGACATTAGTGGATGCATGTATCAAAAAAGCAGGATATAGACATTTAAAAAAGCTGTCATATATAATAGGTGGGAGTAATGACGTCATATTATAATGGTGACACTTTCCATATTATCTTAGAAAGTGAATGGTGTCATGGGTATAGGAAAAAAGGAAAGAATATGTAATTATATTAAAAAATGAGAAGTGCAAATAGTACTACAGTGGACACGTTTGGGATGAACTGAATGTGTGAATTTGATAAAGAAAGGATTTCAGGATGGACATTCTGCAGAATGTCATGGATAGAGGAAAAGAGGAGTACATACATTAACTGCTAGAGGAGATCCAGTAGTGATAGAAGAGGGGGAAAAGAGACTGGTAATTTTGTGGTAGCAAGGGACTACTGGGAAGGGATGAAGATTATAGCTGGCATGTATTTATATTCTACCTATAACTGCTGTAATGGAGCTTAAGTTTTTGGGAGAAATAATCAGCTTTCAGCAGGTTATATATAGGTGGGGACTAGAATTTGATTTGCAACAATGAGGATGCATCTGGAGAGCCTAGAAGAGAAAATGTAACAAAAAAAAATTATGAAAATGTTTTGTATGGAAGACATGACTTCAGTAGTAGGAACTTGGAGAAAATGTACATGTTATTCTCAAATGTTCAATAGCTGGGCTAGATTAGACAAAAATTATATTTCACTGTAATGTGTGCATTTAATTCTGAGCTTTAATACACATCCAGTTACTATTTCTGATCATACACCAGTAATAACTAAGATAAAAATGCAGTGTAATGAAGCAAAAATGAGACACTGGTGTCTCCCCACCTACCTGTTATAAAGAGAGGAAATTAAGTAATGAGTAGTGGAAATTATTTGGGAGTTATTAGGGAAGATAAAAAGTAGTCCAGAAGTTATAGTTAGTGGGATAAAATGAAAGTAGAGTTTAAAAATAGGTTAAAAATAAAAGAACAAGCGAGAGAGTTAAGAACTAATGAGAAGTATTTAGAGGGGCTGACAAAGGTTAAAGTGTTGCTGCATTAGGGGAATCTCACAGAATAATAAGAGGTGCTACTGCAGAGTGCTAAAGTGAAAAAAGGAAGCAACCCAGATAATATGCATGCGTTTTGAAAGATTGCTGTTAAGCAACTATTTTTTCATAACTCCAGAGCACAAAAACTGTTAGCAGACAACATCTTGGGCAACAGAAAGTAGAAAGGGTTTTTGCCAAACTTGGCAAGTCTATAACAAGAAAAATAACCAGAGATTCTCTAGAGGTATTAGAGGGATTTCGTAAATGTTATGACCATTTGTATAAAGCAGAGAAATGGGGAAATCAAGAAAACGCACAAATAGTAATATTTATATAAGACTTAAATATGCCAAGGTTAGAGGTAGATGAGGCTCAGCAATTACCAGTTAAAATAGGAGAAATTAGATAAAAATGATGATGTATAACCGTTCTGCCGGAAAGTCTCCAGGAATAGATGGTATTCCAGTGGAAGTTTGGAAACTAGGAGGGAAGAAAATGATGAAGATCTGGTTGGTTTTGCTTAACAGTATTTTAAAAGAGAGGGAAGCACTGACATCTTGGGAAAAAGCTGTGGTGGCTGTAATACCTAAACACAGTAGAGATCCACCAGATCCTGCTTCATATAGGTCCATTTCAATTTTAAATAATGACTGTAAAGTAATGGCTTAAAGAATTTTGGTGGAAAGGAGGCAAACACTTGACACCTTTAGCAGAATGGTGGTGATCCCAAAATATCACTATTATTGATAAATCTTGATGCAAAGAAAGTATTCAGTAGAGTAAGCTGGGATTTTATGAGTCGGGCAATGGAAGGATTTGCATTCCCTGATATAATAATAAGGTTAATTGGGATAATATATGAGGGATCAGAAGCAAAAGTCAAAGTGGGAGGGTACCTCCCTTATAAGTTGTGTCTGAATGGAGGAACCAGGCAGGGGTGTCCTCTTTCCCATTTGCTATTTGCGTTTTATTTAGAATCATTGGCAAAGGGCAAAGAAAATAAGTGACTCAGTAATTGAAGGCTATAATTGGTATGCTAATCAAGAAAAGCTGGCTTTATTTGCAGACTGTATTATTTTCTTCCTGATAAAATCAGAAATGGACATCTCAGTATTGTGAAACATTGTGCGTCAGTTCCAAGTTTTTTCATGATATAAAATTAATGAAGGTAAAATAAAGGCTGTAGCTGTAAACTGTGTACCCTCACATGAATGGGTTCAGCAGTACCCATAGTTATGGGGACATGATAAAATTAAGTATTTTGGAGTATGGGTTAACATTTAATTTGTTATGGCAGCAAAGGGTATGTGTGAAGAGACTAAAAAGGTAATACAAACACTGAGAAACTGGAAGCTGTTTCCTGTGGATATGGGATAGCAAAATGCAAGCAGTAAAAATGTTTTTAGTCCCTTTAGTTTTATACATAGGTCAGACTGTTTTTATCAACCATAGGAGTTGTGGATAATAATTAAAAGTTGAAAGATTTTATCTGGGAGGGGAAGAGGGCAAGAGCCAAGTAGGATAAGTTGATCCTTCCAAAAGAATTAGGTGGTTTAGGATTACATGATTTGATGGGATATTCTACAGTTAAGGCTGTTATACATAACATAAGCAGAAAGCTATGACTCAAAGTGAAAAGGATGACGAAGCAAGGGGAAATTTAAGAACTAAGGAGAGGGTAGGATTTTGAATGCACATCCTTAAGATGAATAACAGTCATACAGAATGTTGTTCAAGAATTAAGGAGAGGGTGGGATTTTAAATGCACATCCTTAATGTGAATAACAGTCATACAGAATATTATATTCCTAAAGTAGCAGAACGTATTCTAAGAACTAAACCAACATGGGAATATAGAAAGGAGATTCTGATGATACAGATGACTGCAGTTAGGAGTAAGAAGAATAGGGAAGAAGGAACTGGAATTTACTGCAGCAAGCTGGCAAAGGAACCAAGGTAACAGGAACAAATAATTAGAGAGGAAAAGATAATAGAATGGAAAGAGGCCAAGAAGACATTTGTATAAATATCCAAGCACAAAACAAGTAGTGGTCAGCAAAACGGGATCCTTAGATGAAATATATAAACACAATTTCCACAACACCTTCCAAAGGATCACTCAGTGGCTAGTGGAGTAACAGCAGCAGGTTTATTGGTGAGTGCTTTCGTGATGTAGCTACACCACTTCATCAGGTCTGATGAAGTGGTGTATCTACATCACGAAAGCGCTCACCAATAAACCTGCTGCTGTTATTCCAAGAAGACATTTGGACTGCAGACTAGAGACTGCCTTCCCTATCAAGGATTGATATCTGAGTATAGATAAAGGAAAAGGGGGAATCAGAATCCTAAGTGAAAGTCCTGCACTAGTTGAGGTTTTCATTGAAATTCAGAAATGGTTACTAAAAAGGGATTATTAATAGGGCATGTAAAATACTTCACAGTAATTATAGGAGTCAATCAGAGGATTGGGGGGAGAAATTAGATAAAATGGGCAGACGTGTGTACTGCTCCAGTATATGCAACAAAGTCTAGAAGATTTAGGAATTTTCCTTGGAAGTGTTTGCATAAGTTCTTTTATACTTATACCTCAAGCAGATTCCAAAGAAAATTTCCTCAGGTCGATTGCAGATGTTGGAGGTGTGATAGGGAAGAATGAGGCAGCATATGAGTTCAGAGTGTAATTAAGTTTCCAGACTTCAAAAATTCCTTACAAAGTACTCTCAGAAATACTGGGTGAGCAAATGTGTGTAGCTAAGGAAATTATTTTTTTGGAACTGGGATGGAGGATCTGAATTGTTTATACCTAGTAAGGCCTTGTTAACTTTTACTCTGGTTGCTGCCAAAAAAGCAATTACTAGAAAATAGAAATCAAAGTCTGAACCAACTGTACATGGTGAAGATAACAAAGATGCTGCTTCATTTGTTTGTTGAAAGACTACAGAGAAGTATTTTTGTTGTTTTTCATATGCTCTGTAAAACAAAATTGTGTTTTACTTAAAAGTTCTACCTCAGTGGGGAGTGCATTGACATTTTGGCCATAGGCTGCTAAATATTGACTGCTCCTCAAAATACTTCTGCCAGATGCATAACCTTTTCGAATTACATTTTTCTATACAGTAGCTAGTGCTTCTGTTGCTTTTTCCAGTGTGGTTACTGTTAAGCCTTTGCTTTTGCTGCTGTTCCTGGTGTGCTACTGACAAGATTTTTTTTCTGCTATTTGAAAGCCTGTTGCTTTTTTACTTGCTATCATGGAGGACGATTTAACAATACGTACAGAATCAAAGGCACAGCCTGACCAGAAGCTGATAATTCTGTAAAAATAGTTGCTTGGACTGGCTGATGTACTAACTGCTCCTCAGAAATGTGCCTTCCATGAAAGAGTTCTGTAAGGAGGATGATCTTAATCCTTTCTGGTAGGGTTTGACTGAAACACCACCTAACAAAACTGGATCAGATCAGAATGGACAAAAGTCCTGTCATCCCAGCTGGCAGGAGAGGCATTAGAAACACACACAGACATTGAAGGGACTGGTTGCACTGACTACTGTCAAGATGGGGATAATGTTTGAAGTGGAAGCCATACAAATTATATAACTGGTCTTTTAAATGTTGACACAAGTAAGAGGGCAGATGCATGATTTGGAAGATATTATAAGCTTTGGTTTGAACTTGATAGTAACAGTAAAATAAATTTGTTCAAAATTCTAGCATTGGACTGCTTTAAAAGAGCTTTGCCATGTTCTGTAAGAAAGTTGTTGCTGCGTAGTGATCCCAAAAACTCTGAGAAGCTAGTAACTTTAGTAGAATGTTTGTCAGTTTATAACACATTTTTAACAACTGAAGTATTTGCTGCCAACTCTAAAGTTGCAGTAGGAGCTTTGCCATATTGCTTGTGCTAGGAGGGACACAGAACCATGACTATGGCCCATGTGAGAAGAGTTTGATTAGCAGCTTGGATACTTGATGGCATAGGCATGGAGAATGGGAGTGCCCATCTTTGGGGAAGGGGGCTGTGCTGCTACACCTGTTGACCCCTGAGTTGCACATGAAGTGAGCAGTATACCACAAGCCCATTGCATTCCAGTCCATTGAGGTGTGTATTGTGGAGTGAGGAGGTGGCAATTAGACCTTAAAAGGAAAGACACCCCCCCTTGGCAGCAGTATGATACTTCCATAGGCTTTCTCAGTCTGTTCTTCACCAGCCCTAAACACGCTCAGATTATGTCCATGGAAGAAAATTTTGGGTTCCTTAAACTCATTGAACAAAGAAGGGTGCTGGGAGTATCTGGTTTTCAGCAGTGAGCATGCCAAAAAAGAGAAGTGTGCATTCTTCTATGAAACAAAAAGTAGCAAGTAATGAATTAACTTTTTTTTAAAATGTGTATATATGTGTGGTCACATAGCTACATTCTGTTCCTTAAATACTGAAGTGAGTGTAGTGAAGTGTACTGTATTTTTGGTAGAAAGAGAAGTTCAAGACCTTCTAGATTCTGGCAGCATGATTACTGCCATCAAAGGTCCTGTGGTTTTAAGCATAAGATCAGTATCAAGCTGTTCAGTAGTAGTATCTCTGGCAGAATTTACAGATTATTTCCCAAGGTACAATAACTTGGCTTTACTGGATAGAACCAATATTTCATAGGAGCATATGCATTTAATTAAAAACTTTGGCACACATCCAATAAATATTTAAAATCATGCACTAAGAAAAACTAAGCTAAAAATGGAAGGTAATATAGTGAGACACTGGTACTTTCCCACCCACCTGTTAAAAAGAGAGGCATTTGAGGCATAGGTAGTGGAAATTAGTTAAGAGTTAATAAAGATGATACAACATTTTTCAGGAGGGAGGAACAATACATGATTAAGAAGTAACAGGAATTATTTAGAGGAGCTGTCAAATGTTAAAATATTGTAGAGTAAGAGGAATCTCGCAGAACAAGAAGAGGAGCAACTGCAGTGCTAAACAGAAAATAAGGTAGTATTTAGATGATATGCATAAGTTTATAAAGATTGCTGTTAAGCAACTTTTTTTATTAACTCCACAGCACAAAAAACTTTTAACCCAATGTCTTAGGCAACAGAAAGTATAAAAGATTGATGCCAAGTTTAGATTGCATATGACAACAAAAATAACCAGAGATTTATGTCTTTCAGCTTATCCCGGTTGGTCGCCACAGTGGAGCTCCAGTCCGCTAATGATCGGCAGTTGATTTTTACGGGGCCGAGTTGCCAGACTGATGCCCAACCTTCAAAGAAGGCAGAGATCCTATAGTGATATTAGAAACATTTCGGTAATGTTACGAACATCTGTATAAAGATACAAAGAAAGCACAAATGGAAATATTTATGGCATCCTTAGTTATGCTAAGGTTAAAGGAAGATGAGGCTCAGCAACTAGTAGTTAAGAAGAGGAAATGAGAGAATAATGATGTATAATCAATCAACATGGAAGCCTCCAGGAAAACAAAATGGTACTGTGGAAGTTTGGAAATTAGGAGGGAAGAAAGTGATAAAAGATTTGGAAGATTTTGTTTAATAGTATTTTTAAAGGAAGGGAAGCATCAGCATCTTGGAAGAAAGCTGTGGTGGCTGTATTACTCAAAGGGATAAAGACCTGTCAGTTCCAACTTCATATAGAAGCATTTCAGTTTTAAACCATGATTGTAAAGTGCTTATATCTCTGTTAGCTAAAAATGGCAAAGGTATTGCCAAAATTGATAGATATGGATCAGTGTGGTTTTCTGGAGGAGAGATAATCATTTGACAATGTTAATAGAATGATGGTGATTCAGAGAGAAGCAGAGTGTAGGACAATACCACTGCTCCTGGTTAGTCTTTATGAGATTTTACGAGCAGGGCAGTGGAACCATTTGCATTTATATTTCCTGATACAATAATTTGATAATTAGGAGGATATATGAAAGATCAGAGGCAAGAATTAGAGGGGGAGGGTTTCTCCTTGATAAGTTGTGTTTAAAAAGACAAGGGTGTCCTGTTTCCCCTTTTTTCCCCTCTGTACTTAAAGTCATTGTCAGTGAAAGTAAGGGACTCAGAAATTCAAGTTTATAATTGATATGGTAATCAAGACAAATTCACTTTATTTGCAGATGATATTATTTTGTTCTTGATAAATCCAGAAAAGGACTTTTCAGTGTTGTGTAACATTTTGAAACTGTTTCATGACTTTTTTTAGATATAAAATTAATGAAGATAAAAACGGCTATAGATTAAAATTATGTACCGAAACATAGAACGGTTCAGCAATACCCATATCTGTGAAAACACAATAAGATACAGTATTTAGGAGTATGGATTAAAAAAGGTTTTTGTTATGGTAGTTAAGGATATATGGGAGGAAATTAAACAAAATAAAACAGAAAAACTGAGAAACTGGAACCTCTTTTTTATGGATATGGATAGTAAGATGCAAGCATTGAAAATGTTTTAGTCTCTTTAAATTTATATACAAGTCAGACATATTTTGATCAATCAGAGGGGAAGTTGTGGGCAATAATAAGAGTTGAAGGAATTTGTCTGGGAGGAGAATAGTGCAAGAGTTAAATGAGTAAGTTGATCCTTTCGATAGAATAAGGTGGTTTACGATTACCTGATTTGAAGGGACATTTCAGAGCTACACAGTTAAGGGTCATATAACACAGGCAGAAGGTTATAATTCAGAATGGAAAGGAGTGATGATGATGAAGCACAGAGGAAGTTCAATAAATAAAGTAAGAAATAAAAGAGGGATTTTAGATGAAGATCCTTAAGGAGAGTAGTAACACCCCTACAGAATATTATATTCGTAAAGTAGCAGAAAGTATTTCAAGATCTAAGCCAATACATGAATGGAGAAAGGAGATATTGTCAATAAAGATTACTGCTAGTAGGGATGCAGAAAGTAGGCAAGAGAGGGATGGAATTTACTGCAGAAAACTGTCAAAGGAACCAAAGTATTGGGAGTAAATAGCTAGAGAGAGAAAGGTAATAGAGTGGGATGAGGCCAAGTAGACATTTGGACTGTAGGCTAGAGACTACCTTCCCAACCAGGGATTGATATCAATGTATAGACAAAGAGAAAGGGATAGGGGAATCTTAAGTGAAAAACTTGTTCTGTTGGAAATTTTAGTTTGCTCTGGAACGGAATCTGTTGTTAAAAAGGATAATAAGTAGGGCATACAAAATACTGCATGATAACTATAAGAATCAATCAGAGAACATTAGAAAAGACTGGGAAGAATGACTGGAAAAGCAATTTACAAAAGAACAATGGGGGGGGGGGCAAGTTTAATTCTTTTGCTGCCAAAAAAGCAATTACTAGAAAATGGAAATCCAAGTCTAAACTAACTGTATTTGAAGCATTGGATGTTATAAAGGAGGTAAAATAACTAGAAGAGGTAAGTTTTGAGAAGGGAAGGGGCAAATTACATAGAAATAAATGGAAATTGTAGGATTAGTATATGCCGAATAATGTTCGGATAGAACAAGGTGGTTTAGGATTGCCTGATTTTAATGGATATTTTAGAATTGTGCACTTAAGGTTCATATATATATATATATATATATATATATATATAACACAAGCGAAAAGTTAGAATTCATAATGGACAGGGATGATGATGAAGCAGGTGGGGTTAAGTAAGGAGAGAGTGGTATTTGGATACAGATCCTTAAGGAGAATAATAGCAACTTTACAGAATGTGGGTGCTGCATACAGCACTTCTGGCTGACATCAAAGATTGAAACAATACTAATTTCATGAACTTTTATCATACTTTGACTTAGGAATGCGGTCCATTCCCATCCTGGTATTAGAAACTCAATAGATTTGGAGGAATTAAGAAAGAATGCCATGTTTATAAACTCACAGAAAACAGTCTAAGAACTAAATCAACCTGGGAATGGAGAAAGAAAATTTTGCCAGTAGTGATGACTGTAAGTAGGGTTATGGAAAATAGGAATGAGGAGGGTGGAATTTACTGGAGAAAACTGTCAAGAAATCAAGGTATTGGGAGCATATACTTGAGACAGAAATGCAGTAGGGTGGAATGAGGCCAAGATGAAGTTTGTACTGCAGGTTAGAGACTGCCTTCCCTACCAGTGGTTAATGTCAGAGTATAGGCAAAAAGAAGGGGATAGGAGAGTCCTATGTGAAAGACCTGCTCTGGTGGCATTTTTAGTCAAATGTGGAACAGAAGCCCCTGCTAAAGAAGGGTTTGGTACTAGGACCTATAAAATATTGCATGTTAGCTATAAGAATTAATTAGAGAACATTAGAACATATTGGGAAGAGGGACTGAAAAGCAGTTTATAAGGAAGCAGTGGGAAAACATATGTATAGCTCCGAGGTATGCAACAAAGTTCACAAGGTTTAGAATCTTTGCTGGAAATGTTTGCACAGCCATTTTATACCCCAAGTAGACTTCAAAGTATTTTACTTCATCTAGCTAGCAATTGCTGGAGGTGTGATGGAAAAAAAAGAAGTAACTGGGAAGATGTTTTAGGAGTGCAATGAGTTGGAAAGTTGTGTAAATTCCTTAGAGTTCTCTTTCAGAAATATTGTAGGAGCAAATGGCTGTAACTAAAGAAATGATTTTTTGACTTGGGACACAGGATATGAATTACTCAGACACAGTAAGGCCTTAATTAGAAAAGGGAACTTTACTCCTGAATATTATGCTGTTGTTCATGTAAATTCATCTTAAACCTATGAAATTGTTCCTTCCCTTTTCTAATGATCCCACCTCCAGTTCTTTTATCTCCTTTACAATAGTCAGTATTTAAAGTACAACTGGTTTAGATTTTGGTTTCCATTTTCTAGTAATTGCATTTCTGGCAGCCAATAGCATTAGATTTACTAAGGCCTTATTATTTTTAAGCAATTCAGATCCTCTGTTCAAACAAAGCTTGTTGGAGAGGAACCCTTCCACCTTAATTCTTGCCTTTGTCAGGATCTATGTCAGTTGATCGTTTTCAGAAACTCGAAATTCATATCAGTGAGATGAGAGATATGATCAAATTTCTGAAAACCCAAACATTTAAAAAACAAACAAAACCCCCCCACAAAAATCTATCTTTTTTTATATTTTTGCAGGAGGGTATATTTTTGCAAGGGGCACCCCCACACCCCCTGCAAATCCAACTGCAAGATCACACTGCATTGAGGAAAACAGTAGACTTACTGATCTTCTCTGTACGGTGATCTCCATTCAAAAGCTTTGAGTTTTTGGAACTTCGACCAAATCATCTTGCCGATATGAATTTCAGGTTTCTGAAAACTCGATCAATTGACAGGTATCCCCTTGTCCCATGCTGCCATTGCCCCACTCATAAAATCCCAGCTGACTCTGTTAAATGTTTTCTCTGCAACAAAACTTACGAACAATAGCAGCATTTTCTCACATTCACCTTTATTCAGGATTACCAGTGTTCTGTTTTTGTTGCCAGTTGTTTGCATCTCCTCCACAAAAACACATTGATCCTTATGCATTAATTTTGACATTCTCTTAGCTAGTATAGACAAAAACACTTTATAATCATGGTTTAAAATTGAAATGGGTCTACATGAACGTGGGTCTGAAGGGTCTTTACCCTGTTTGGGTAATACAAGTACCACAGCTTTCTTTCTAGATGCTGGTACTGCCGCCTCCCCCTTCTAAAATACTGTTAAACAAAACCTTCACGATCTTTATCACTTTCTTCCCTCCCAAATTCCATCTTCTGCAGGAATATCATTTGTTTCAGGAGACTTCTCTACTTGATTATATATCACAGTTTTTATCTTGTATATTAATGTTTTAGCTATTAATTGTTGAGCCTCTTCTTTCTCTAACTTTGACATAATTAAGTATTCCATAAATATTTCCATTTGTGCCTTCTCTTTCTTTCCACTTTCCTCTGCATTATACAGATTTTCATAAAATGTCTAAAATATCTCTAATACTTGTAGGATCTGTGGTTATTTTTCTCATCATAGGTTCCCTGTGTTTGGTGACAACCCTTTCCACTTTCTGTTGCCTAAGTCATTGTGTTAAAAAGTGTTTGTGCTCTGGAGTTATCAAAAAGTAGTCGCTTAACAGCAGCCTTTCTAAACTCAATAGTTGTTGTCCAAGTACTCCTTTTTTTTTTCCTTTAGCACTCTGGTCTTCCTCCCTTTCTTGTTCTGTGAGAGTCCCGTTATTCTACAATACGTTAACCTTTGCTGACCTTTTTAAGTAAATCCTCTTACCCATATTCCTTTCTCTTTTATTTCTACCTTGTTTTAAACTCTGTTGTCATTTTATCCCACTCAGTAGCTATCCCTTCCAATACCACAGTATAAAAACAAAATGATTGACTTCAACAATTGGCTAAGCTTCTAGTGTCATTCAAAGGGGATCCAGTATTTGTCTGCCTGGGAAGACATGATCGACAAACCACGATGCTTTGCCAGAGATAGTCTGCACCTGTCACGCCTGGGATTCAGGTTACTGGCTAAAGCTCTTGACACCCCTAAAGTGCCTTTTTTAGGCAAGGTTCAAAGGATCAAACCACCACCGTAACAGATACAAGCATGCAAAATCTGAAGGTAATGCTACTCAATGCTAGAAGTCTAAACCTCAAAATGCACTCTCTCGAGGCACTCCTAAAAATGGAGAACATCGATGTCTGTGCAGTAACTAAGACCTGGTTCAAGGCTCCAGAGAGCACCCCTGCAATACCAGGCTACAATTCTTACCACACTTTTCGGCCACAAAACCAAGACTGAAACACTAAAGGTGGAGGAGTGTCCATATTCACCAAGGATATTCACACCTCCAGGCTAGGTGCCCAACACAATGCATCTGAAATTCTCCAGGTGCAACTAACACTGGTTAAGACTGCAATCCAAATTGTAGCTTGCTACAGATCCCCCACCATGCCCCAAGATTCTCACTACACCTTTCTAAATATACTGGAAAATATTAAGATACAACCAAACACCGTAATACTGGGTGATTTCAACTACCCTGCCATTAACTGGGAAAACTACTCGGGTGCCAACTTCTTTTCCCAATGGTTCTTGGAATTCATAAATTCCAATGCCCTGGATCAACTAATCCATTGTCCCACCAGGGGCTCCAGTATCCTAGACCTGGTCATTACCAACATGGGAGATAGATGCTCCACACCAGTGGTCACCCCCTCATTGGTCAGGTCTGACCATAAGCAAATCACCCTTGACATCCACATCCCACCCCCACCCCCCAGTAAGGAAACCTCCTTAAAAAACTTCTCCAAAGCCAGCTTCATGCTACTTAAGTCAGAAATGACAAACCTCACGACACCCATGCAGACGGGATCTGGAAGTTTGACTGCAGAATCCTACACTAAGGCACTTTACGAGCACATCCACTCGTGCATGAATTGTGCCATCCCAAATAGAACCAAGATGCTCTTCTCCAAAAAAAGGAAGCCAATCTGGTGGTCCCCTGCTATAAACAAACTATCCAACAGAAGGAAGAAACTGTTGCAGAAAAGTGGAAAATCCCAGGATGCAAAAAACTCCCTCACCAGCATCAGTAAGAAGCTGAGATACCTCATGAAATTCTCAAAAGCTAGTTATGAAAATAAAATTGCCAAAGATTCCAAAGACAACCACAAGGCATTCTATAGTTATGTCAAGAATCTAAATGGCAATGCTCAGATCTGCTCTGAGCTACAACAGAATTGCATTAAATATACTGATCCCAAGGATATTGCCAGTATCCTGGCAGATCGATTTAGTGTCAACTTCACCCTCCTCTCACCCCCTAAAGGGCCCATCTCAATACCAACAGATTGCCAAATTCCGGTAATCACGGCCACACAAGTAGAAACCGCACTCTCAAAATCTAAGAATACAGCAACCATGGGACCAGATGACATCCCAGGCTGTGTACTACATGAACTACAAAATGAACTGGCACCTCACCTAAGTGTCATGTTTAATCATAGCCTCTCCTCAGGCTTTGTGCCCACTGAGTGGCGCACAGCTACAGTTATCCCGCTCCACAAGGGAGGATCCGCCTTGGATTCCAGGAACTACAGTCCCATCAGTCTGACAAGCCTGATCTGCAAGGGCATGGAACACATTATCATGGAACTTATAAACAAAGACATTGGCAACCTTCAAACACTGGACCCCACCCAGTTTGGGTTTGTGAAGGCACGATGTTCATCGTGCATACAGCTGCAGTCATAACAGATGGGTTCTCCTGCCGTCAGGCGGGTCGTCGGTTGGCCGAATTCCAAAGTCTAGGTCCGGCGTCGGTTGTCATCGCTTCTTCCCTGACATCAGTGCGACAGGGGTATAAAGGAACCAGCCGACGCCATTTTCTTCAGTCTTTCTTGCCGGGCGGTGCCCGAAGCAGAAGCAGTTCGCAAGTGCCAGTCGGCCAGCTCCTGAGATTACGAAAATTTGGAAACCGAAGTCTTCTTAAAAGCTAAGTACCCCGTTGGGGAAACTTTTCTTGCCTCAGACCGATGTCAGACAAAGTTAATAATTGTATTTCTTGTGGGAAGCAAATACCGCATAAGGATTTCCATTCCCGCTGTATACCTTGTTTAGGCCCAGACCACGACGTCTCGGTCTGTCGCTTTTGTGCTACATTCAACAAACGCACTATTAAGCGTCGGGCGGAGTTCGCCCAGCATTATTTTGGGAAAGCATTTAACTATACTATGTCGTCGGATACTCCGACTCCGGTTTTGTCTAAAAAACGCAAAGACAAGGACCGACACACGAGGTCCGCGGCCTCTACCGACACCACGCCAAAGCCGACTACACATGGTCCGGTTCTCAGCGAGGCACCTACGCAGCCCCTGACTACCGACGACCTGTCTTTGACGGTGTCTCCTGTGCCTGAGGTCGCAGGCTCCTCGGCCTACACCCCGACTACAGATACCGAAGCCACTCTTGGCGTTGAAACGCAGAATGTGGACAGGTCCACCTGCACTCAAGGTGTCTTCAGACCTTCCTCTTCTTTCTCCATCAAGGCTTTCACAAAGTCCAAAGCAACCATGCACTCTAAGAGACCAGCTTCTCAGGGTCCATCTCCAGGCCCCATGCCTAAGAAACAGATGCTTAAAATGGCTGAAGATTTAATTACTCTTATCAGAGGTTCTCAGCCCCTTAGGACAAAAGGCCTAGAGTGGAGGAAGATTCCCCCTCCTCTGATCAGGGCTACATTATTTCAGAGCACTCTGATGATCAGGAACATTCTTACTCCCCTTTTGAAGACTCTGATGCGGAGGAGTCCATCCCTTCTGTATCCCCCCCTGAGGATTACTCATTTGGGAAACTTTGCATACCTTAAGGGAACACTTCCACTGGGAAGGCCAGGATTATTCAGATTCCAAGAAAAGGCTCAGGGAATTTCTCTTGCTTCCTCAGCACAGGCCTCTGGCTATACCTCCTGTCTTGGACATCCTAGATGATGCTTACTCGGAGGCCTGCCTTAACCCGGACTCTCTACCTCCAGCTCCAGTTAAGCCTGACAGGTACTACAGGGTCCCTGACTCACACCAATTTCTATACAAAAGCCATGCTGCTGACCCAGAAACCATCTCACAGGGCCCCAAGGGAGTTAAGCCCTCCATTGCTAAAAATCCATTGCCTTCCAAGAGAGATTCCAGATCCTTAGAAAGGTGGGGAAAAAAGGTATATACCTCGGCTACCTTATCCATGAGGGCCTTAAACTGTCAGTTTCATATGCTAAAATACCAACAGTTTTTGTTATTACAATTGAAAAGTAAAATGTCACAACCTGAACAACCAGACTTGAAGGAGTTGCAGGATTTGATGCATAGTGCAGAACAAGTGGGTAAGCATACCTTACAATGTGGTTTTGATGCTCAAGAGGCCTCATGTAGAGCTGCTGTTACAGGTTCATTCATACGTAGGCATGCCTGGCTCAAGGAACAAGCCTTGCCTGATCATGTTAAAGCTAAATTACTAGACTCCCCTCTTCAAAAGGATGTACTATTTGGTGCTAATGCTGAGGAGGTATTAAGGAAAATGGAGGAAAAAGCTAAATCAATGCAAACTGTGAAAGAATTTCTACAGGTTCAACCCCCACGTTTTAGTAGAAATTGGCCTTCCAAAAACTGGTCCTTTCCTGCCACAGACAGACCCCAAAGAGGCAGATACAGGTGCCCGAGGGGCAGAGGACAATCCCAAGGATCGTACAGAGGCAGACAGTGGCAAGCTCCTACCCAAAGAGGTGGTGAGGACAACTCGCAATCTTTCAGAAAGCAAACACAATGACTTTCCCCTTTGCTTGCCAACCAGGTCTCAAATGGCAGTCCCCTTAGGAGGAAAGCTGGCATTATTTCCAAAAAATTGGCATATTGTCACAAAGGACAAATGGATCCTGGACATTATAAACAGAGGCTACAAATTCCATTTTCACACCCTTCCAAAAATGAGAGGCATGCCAAACCTGCCACACAATCAAAGGGCAGAGGCACAAAGGCAAATTACAGATCTCATAAACATGAAAGCTATTCAAGAGGTACCTACGCACGAACAAGGTCAAGGTTTTTATTCCAGGCTATTTCTGGTGCCAAGGAAGGGAAAAGATTGGAGACCTATTTTGGATCTATCCATCCTAAACACATTTCTACTCGTACCAAAATTCAAGATGCTCACTTTACAGCAACTTCTTCCCATGCTGGGCAAGGAGTCTTGGCTGGTAACATTGGACCTCAAGGAGGCATACCTGCATGTCCCAGTCAGACAAAATTGCAGAAGGTTCCTCAGATTTCTTGCAGGTTCAACCCATTATCAATTCTCTGCATTGCCCTTTGGCTTATCTACTGCACCCAGAGTATTCACAAAATGCCTGGCATCAGTAATTGCCTACTGCAGACTTCAAGGGATACAAATATATCCCTATTTGGACGACTGCCTGATCCAAGTGGACAGCAAGAACATTTTTCTGAAACATCTGGCTTATGTAATAATGTTGTTGAACTCTCTGGGATACACAGTCCACAAAAAGAAATCAAGGCTAATACCCTCTCGGAAGATAATTTTCCTGGGTGCCAATTTGGACACAAACACCCAGATGGCCTACCTCATGCAAGAGAAGCAGGGGCAACTAATTCAATACTTCAGAACACTAGCAAATTGCACCAGGCTGACTGCAAGGAAAATCCTGCAGGCTCTGGGATTCATGGCATCTTGCATCTTACTAATCCCATGTGCAAAGCTGCATATGAGGAAACTACATTGGTACCTGAAAAACATATGGTCTCAACACAGCCACAGTTTGGAAACAATAATACCACTAATTCCATGTCTGCAAAAGGAATTTCTGTGGTGGGATCAAGCATGTCAAACAAACACAGGTCTTCCATTCAGCAAGCCTCAAGCAAATCAAGTCATCACAACAGACGCCTCGGACTACGCCTGGGGGGTGCACATGACAGATCGGTGCATTCAGGGCAAATAGTCCCAAAAAGAAAAGCACCTTCACATCAATCAAAAAGAAATGCTAGCAGTAATAAATGCTATTATAGCTTTCAAGGACCTTCTACAACCAGGTCAACTGTTGATAAGAACGGACAACACCACAGTTATGTGGTACATAAACAAGCAGGGAGGAACACATTCTTACCCCCTATCCAGACTGGCCATGTCACTTTGGAACATGGCCATGGACTTACAAATGGAACTACAAGCACAGTACTTGTCAGGCAAGGAAAACACGCTGGCAGACAACCTAAGCAGGAATATGACAGATCCACACGAATGGAAGTTGCATTCAAAAGTTTTTACAGAAATAATCCAAGAATGGGGAAGGCCAGACATAGATCTCTTTGCCTCCCACAAAAATCATCAATTGACAAAATTCTGCTCAAGGATCTTCCATCCAAAGGCCTGGAGAGTGGACGCTTTCTCTTTCAGTTGGACATCATTGACAGTTTATGCCTTCCCACTTCTTCCTCTGCTGCCCAAAGTCCTATTGAAGACCAGAGCAGACAGACCCAAGATGATCCTCATTGCTCCGGACTGGCCAAGGCAACACTGGTACCCACTCCTGAGGAGCCTGCCGCATTCCCCACCATGGACCCTGTCTCTAATGCCTCTTCTTCTGACTCAACACAGCTTCAAAACTCTTCACAGTCAGCTAAAAACACTCAATCTAGCTGCATGGAAGATTCCTTAGCATCACAGCAGGCCCTACTCTCCAAGGAGGTGCAGGATGTCATTTTGGAGGCCAGAAGGCCATCAACTAGAAAGGCTTACTGCGCAAAATGGAAACGTTTTTGTGTCTGGAATGAGAAAAAGGGCCTGGAAATCTGAATTTACCTCGAATACTACAATATTTGGCTGAACTGCTAAGCAGTGGACTTTCTTTCTCCTCCATCAAACTCCATGCCTCAGCCATTTCTGCAGAATACAACACTGATCCACCTTCATTATCTCATCCTCTCTTAAGACAGTTCCTCAGAGGGGCTAAGAATTTAAGACCGCCAAGGAAACAACCAATGCCTGCTTGGGATCTTAATTTCATTCTGGAAAAACTGACCTTGCCTCCCTTTGAGCCAGCTGCCTCATCAGATTTGCAATATTTGTCCTGGAAAACAGCTTTCCTTCTGGCTATCACCTCAGCTCGTAGAGTTTCAGAACTACAGGCTCTCATGGCTGTCCAGCCTTTTATCATCTTCCATCAGGACAGAGTTTCCTTACGAACCAACCCGTCCTTTATGCCTAAAGTGGTATCCAGGGTAGCTTTAAATCAGGCCATACATTTACCTACTTTTTATCCTAATCCTCAAAACAAAGGGGAGATATTACTACATTCCTTGGACATCCACAGACAACTGCGTTATTATTTGGACAGAACAAAGCCTTTCAGAAAATCAGAACAGCTCTTTGTGGCCTATGCGGTAGGAGCTCAAGGAAAGCCAATTTCCAAACAGACAATCTCAAATGGATAGCCCACTGCATACGCTTTTGCTATTCCTTTCATGGCAAAACTGTACCTACAGGCATTAGAACTCATTCCACCAGGGCCACAGCCACCTCTGCAGCCTTCCTCAGAGGAGTTCCTACCAAGGATATTTTGGAAGCAGCCACTTGGAGTTCTGTGCATACCTTCTCCAAGCACTACAACCTACCATTATACTCCAAATCTAGAGCAGGCTTTGCCACTGCAGTCTTGCAGGGCATTTTGGCTCCTCCTAGTTCCACCTAGTGCCTACCACCCCTTTCTTAGCTTTGGGATTCTACCTATCTGTTATGACTGCAGCTGTATGCACGATGAACATAGTACAGTTTTGTACCTACCATAAATGTAGATGTTCGAGTGCTAATACAGCTGCAGTCCAGGTTTCCCTCCCTCCTTCCCCTCTTGGGACAGGCCTATAGGCTAGCACATCCTCATACAACCTGATTGGGGTATTCATTTATGATGTATTTGCTTGCAACTACTGTATTTTGATTATATTACACTGCATTATTACACAAATTAATGTATTGCCTTCCTTCTGGGGGCACCTGACATCTGGGGCAAGAAAAACTGAAGAAAATGGCGTCGGCTGGTTCCTTTATACCCCTGTCGCACTGACGTCAGGGAAGAAGCGACGACAACCGACGCCGGACCTAGACTTTGGAATTCGGCCGACCGAGGATCCGCCTGACGGCAGGAGAACCCATCTGTTATGACTGCAGCTGTATTAGCACTCGAACATCTACATTTATGGTAGGTACAAAACTGTACTATCTTGTCTCCTGAATCTGATTGACTTCTTCGAATCAGTCTCCAGAGCTGTGGACGAGGGTAAGGCAGTCCACACAGCCTATCTGGACCTCACCAAGGCCTTCGACACCATCGCTCACTCTGGAATCATAGATAAACTTACTAAGCTGGGCATAAATCCCTACGTCACTTGATGGGTTGCCAACTGGCTTACTGACAGATCCCAGACTGTAAAAGTAGCCAACTCCAAATCCAGCTCCAGACAAGTGACAAGTGGAGTACCTCAGGGTTCAGTCCTGGGACTACTCTTGTTTGGCATTTACTTCTCTGAAGTACAGGCCAACACTAGGGGACTCTGGCTAACAAAGTTCGCAGATGACTGCAAACTGGGAGCCATTATTGAATCCCCAAATGATGTGGATATTCTACAAAATGGCCTTACAGAAACAGATGCCTAGTGCCAGAGCCATGGGCTCAAGCTTAATGCCAAGAAATGTATAGTTATCCCCTTTGGAAAAAAACATGTACCCATAAATTACCACTTAGGTGGCAGGACACTAAACATTGAAAGTGTGATGAGAGACTTAGGGACACAGATGGACAGTGGTCTCACTTTCGATAACCACATCACCACAACAGTCAGGAAATCCTTCTATGTGGCACACCTCATCACTAAGGGCTTTTCATCCAGAAAAAAGAGGTCATTGTCCCACTGTACTCATCCCTCATTAGACCCATTATAGAGTATAATGCCCTGTTTGGTATGTACCTCACAAGACATCTGCAACAGCTGTAAAGGCCACAGAAATACCTCACTAAAAGAATCACAGGCCTAAAGCAGATGCCATATGCTGACTGAATAAAAAAACTCCAGCTATACTCTGTGGCATATCGTCTACTCAGCGGTGATCTCTGTTTACATACAAAGCCATGTCAAACCCTGAGCTGTTGGACATGCTCCACTTAAAGAAATCCCAATCCATCAGAGCCACACGCTCCAGGGATCTAAGCCTTGTCATCACAATGAACAAAACATGCTGGAAGGATGAGTTCCTGACCCAGAGACTCCTCATACTCTGGAATAGACTGCCCATGCATGTCAAGCAGAGCGCCTCATTGGCCCTCTTCAAAAGGAACCTTGATGATTGGATGGGATATAGGAGATTCACCCCGGGGATCATGTCAGTCACCCTGCTAGACAGGGTCCAGAGAAGTAAATATTGTGGGAAGAAATATCCAGGGAATTGGTATGGCTAGGCTTGCATAGGCCCTAGGGCCGATAGCCTAGTACCAACCTATGAACCTGTAATACTCACGTCTTTAATTCCTCTCTTTTTTAACAGATCAGTAGGATAGCATCAGTGTCATGTTTTCACTTCATTACCTTCCGTCTTTATCTTAGTTTTTATCAGTGCATGATCTGAAATAGTTATTGCATGTCAGAAATTTCAATTAAATACACACACTCTTGTGAAATATAATTTTCTTCCAGTTTAGGTCAGTTACTGTACCTTAGTAAATAATATGAAAATTATATCTGATAAACTACTGCTAAATTCACATCTATCATACACAGTTGTCTCATTAATATTTTTTTAGAAATTTACTTTCTTATGTTATAGTTTCCCTTTTAAGTCCCCCAATACATCACCAGTATTGCAAGTCAGGTTCCACTCTGTACCAGTAAATAATAATCCCTGCTGAAAGCTGCTTATTTTTCCAAAAATGTTCTTAAACTCTGTAATTGCATATTTAGGTGGAATATTAAGGCATGCCAGTTTAGTCCTCCCTCCTGTGCCAGCAACCCCTTAATGATACAGATCTACCATTATTGTCTTTCTTCTATTACTATTGAAGTCTCTTTAGCAATTAGTATTATTACTCCTCATTTCCTTTGTCCCTGATTTTATACTGAATGCCCACACTAAAATCAGTTGTGTCAAATTCAGACACTCATTTGTATCCAGTACATCTCCTGCAACATTGCTATTTGTGCCCTACGTTTTTTAAATATAATTCATTACTCTCTGATTTTTGTCTGCACCTGTAAAGATATTTAGATTCCATGACAATATAGATAAAGTTGCAATTGTGATAGAAAACTAGTCCCACCTACTATACATGACAATTCGTTTGACTGTGTATTTCCATCTTCCATTTTAGCTTACATGCACACACTAATGTTGAGTATGCTGATCTCTTATGTAGTTGTCTGCTAATCTCTATCCAAACTTGTGCCACATTACCTAGATGTTTTGCTTCAATGAAAATGCTCAAATAATTTCAGATCCCCTTCATCTTTTAACTTGCAACAAAAGCACAAAACTATGTATGTTGTCAAAAAATAAAATTTACTCCTCTAGGTAAGAGTAGTTTCCCTGAATCAATGGCTATACCCACAGGCATTACCTACTCTAAAATTGAGCTTAGCCATGCTAAAGTGCATGTTAGCAGTCTGTGTTCCCACTTACACTGATTGCTATGTGCTCTTTTCTTACCTGTATTCCCTTACTAGATGTGAAAACAGCTTTCATGCTTTCAATAGACATATTTTAGCTCATAAATACTGTCACTACTTTTAAATAAATAAACACAATTGTGCACTGTTATATTAATGGTATTAAAGTATTAAGGCTGTTGGGGAGGCAACTGTCTGTGTATCTTACTGTTTCAGACTTCATTTAATTTTTACTAAACTGCTTGCCTAAGTACCTTTTTAATGTTAC
This sequence comes from Protopterus annectens, assembly GCF_019279795.1. Lineage (NCBI taxonomy): Eukaryota > Metazoa > Chordata > Ceratodontiformes > Protopteridae > Protopterus > Protopterus annectens. The sequence continues at coordinate 926,676,221 of NC_056743.1, read as the reverse complement.
TTGCACTGTACCTCCTGTTTTTCTCAGCACCCAATGTTCAGAAATCTCATTATTAATTGCTTGCACCTGCATTCAGTTCATTTTCAAGTAAAATCACTTGATAATGAAAAGATGAACAAAATATACATTTTACTCGGAGCATGGTGTTCATACTTCTCAAGTCTTTGCACATTGTGACTTCCCATCTCCCACTGAGAGCATTTACTAATGGGAAGAATAGCTAATGGCTTTGTGGATATGTGAAAATGCCACCCCCATACCTTTCATCAGTTTGTCTTATTTATCAAGTGTATTTGCTTAAAAATACGTAAACCAAAAGCATTAATCTAGATATCCACCAGATCTATGTGTGGAACCTCAGTCCAGTAGCTTGTCAGTATTTTCATAAAACTAATTCCTTCCAGTTTCTCTGATACAGCAGAAAATCTTCTTTTTTCTGTATGCATTTCATCTCGTAACTATTATTTTTTGAAACCACTCTTCTGCAGAAGCCTCATGATCAGCCATCCTTTTCTTCATTTTTGCAGTTTTATCAGCTCATCTGAATAGGTTGCTAAACTTTGTTCTGTTTTTTTCTAGCCTTTTGTTATTTGACTGTATATATTCCTTCAGTGTTGCACTTACTATGTATACCTCTGGCATACAGGGCATTGTCAGACCCCACTCTGATGGACCTCCTGCATTGTGCATTTGATTTATGTTTTCTCCATAAATTACTGGAAGGAATCTCCCATACCAAAGCTGAAACTTGAGCTGGTTTTACTGAACAGCTGCAAGATTCACCCCAGTTAGACTTTTCTCTTCTCCTTTCCTGACTGATTTTCTGTTAATTCTCAAGACTTTGTTGTTGGCATCTAGGCAGTGTAATTACAAGCCAATAACTGAATTATGTGTAGTCTGGTAGCTTTAGTGGCTTTTTTTCACATTTGCAGATTTCATATTGGAAGACCTCTAATCAATCTGTTGATCAGTGTGCAGACATCGTATAGGTTGTCAGGCATATCAGTAATATTGATATTTTTCTGTTGTTAAGCATCTCTAATTAAGCAACCAGTGTGCATACTGTTCTTTTAATTCTTTTTTTTCATTCTGTAATTCTTAAGTGACTCCTGCATGCCAGTTTAGATGATTTACAACTTCTGCCTTTCCTTTTATTGTGCACAGTAACAGTCAGGTTTGGCATTTCCTTTTGTAGTCCTTTTTTGAAGACCACAATTAGTACCTTACAAGCAAATCCACCAGCTAACCATCCTGTAGCCTTTCTGAGAATAACACTATTTTATCACCATTTGTTATAGTGTCAACAGACTTTATAGGATCACAGGATACAAGCCTAGCTAAGTTCAACCCGTATTCTCAAGGGTGTCTGGTTCAAGCAGACAGTAAAATCAGCACCGGTTGCCCCTGCCCAAGAGGGACACAGGTGGAACCTCTGGAGAGAATTTCTGGTTACCCATTCACTCGTCCAAGTTGCGATAAATAGAGCCGTTAAAGGCCTTTGTTTAACATGAATAGAAAACTTGTTCCAAAGATTGGGCAAACTCTATGAGACAAATCTGTCTCTCCAGAAAGTTCTGTTGATGTCACATACCAGTTTAAGGTCCTTTGAGTGAGTGACTCATGTGCCATTTGACTTGCGAATGTGTAGCATTTCCATCAAAGCTGGGTCAGAGATTACTCTATATGGAAGGCACAGGTCGCTTCTGAGCAGTCTGTATGACACAAAGTAAAGTGACAATGATTTCAGTCTGTCCACATAAGACAGATCTTGAAGACCCTGAATTTTCTTCATAAGGGACTTTTGTGGTCTCTCCAATTGCTGCAGGTGTTTGGAAAGGAACATATCAAAGGGAGCATTGTACTGTATTGTTGGCCTAATGAGAGAAGAGTACAGGGGGGTTATAACCACTTTTTTTTTCTGGTGGCAGTGCCATTACTTATGAGATGAGCAATATAAAATGCCCTTCTTACCACTGTGGAGACATGGTGATCGAAGTTAAGGTTGTTGTCAACCTGTGTGCTCAGATCTCTCATCACTGACTGTGTGCTTTAGGGTATTGCTATTAATGTGGTAGTTTGCAGGAACATCGCCTTTGCCGAATGGGGATGATCATGCATTTTTTGCATTAAGTTTAAGGCCATGACTTTGGCACCAGTCATTAGTCTACATAAGACCTTCTTACAATATGTTGACATCGCTAAGGGTTTCAGTGATCACTCCCAGTTTACAGTCATCAGAAAACTTTGTCAGCCACAGTCCTTTAGTTTTAGCCTGCACTTTGGAGAAGTAGATTCTGAACAGGAGGGGGTCCCAGAATTGATCCCTATGGAACACCACTGGTTACGGGTCTGCTGCTGAAGGAGATGGAGTCCCCTGTTTTGACCGTATGAGTTTTATCAGTGAGCCAGTTTGCAACCCACCTGACAATATTTGGGTTGATACCCAGCTGGGTGAGTTTATCATTTGTGCCTAAGTGAGGGATTGTGTCAAAGGCCTTGGCTAAATCTATGTAGGCTGTATGCACAGATTTCCCCTCATCTGGGGCTCTGCTGACTGTCTCAAAGAAGTTCACCAAGTTTAACAGGCATGATCACCCCTTGACAAAGCCAAGCTGGGTGGGCTTGAGCATTTGAATATTTCCTATAACTTTGTTAATAAGGTCCATGATTATTGGTTCCATGGCCTTGCAGATAAAGCTGGTCAGGCTAATGGATATATAATTCCCGGGGTCCAGTGTGCACCCCCTTTGTGCAAAGGGATGATGGTAGCTGTTTTCCATTCCACTGGGAACAAAGCCAGTGCTTAGGCTGTGATTGAAAAGCATCCCCAATGGTGATGCTGATTCCTGTTTTAACCCATATAGAACACAGCCCTTGATACTGTCTGGTCTCATGGAGGCTGTGTTTTCGGCCTAGGAGAGGGCATTTAAGACTTGAACATTGGAGATACTAGGCGGGGGGCAGGTTTTTGGGATGCTTTGGGGTATATATGACTGGGACAGAGGAGTGAAGTTTTCACTGAACCTGTTAGCCAGCAGGTTTGCTATATCCACAGATTCTACATATGTAGTACCATTAACTACGTGTTCAGCACACATCTGGGCCTTACCTTTGTGGTTACGGATGTAACTAAAGAGTGCTTTGTAGTTATCATTAGTTAGGGAAGCTAATTTAGACTCAGTTAGCTTTGGAGGACTTCATCAGGAGTCTTATTTGCTTGTTTAAGTTGAGGAGGGAGAGTTTCCAGTTTTGAGACCGTTCCTTCCTGCTCTTAGACAGCAGTTTCTTTCTCCTATTGTATAGCCTATTAATGGCAGTTGTCCACCAGGCAGGTTTGTTTTTCCTTGAAGATCTTGCTCTTTCAACATATTTCACATACTGAGTAATTCTCCTGGCTTCTTTTCTCAAATGTTAGTCATCGGTAACATTGCTAATCAACGGCCTGTAATGTTTAACTAGACTGTATTTTCAGACTATTAGATTTGAAAACAATACTAGAATGGATGGGTTTTCCTAATAAAGCATTATCACCGGAAGTAGAATCAAGAAAAGTTTTAATTTTTAGTTACTAGAGTGCCTACACTGAAGTTTTTTTTTTTTTTATTTTTTTTTTTATATATAAATAAACCAAGTTACTTTCTATTAGAATGGTACTAGTGCATTGATTCTGCAGGGCAAGAAACCAGAACCAGTTGCCTGTGATTCAAGAGCATATACTGACTGACATAAAAAGGTGTGATTAGATAGAAAAGGTCCTGTTTGCAAGTATATATGACTGTGAAGCAGTTTCTTGTCAATGGAAATAGGTTCAAGTGAAGTCTGATGACAGGCAATTACAAGATATCTTCAAGAAGTTGTTTTAACATGGCACCACCATGTTCGCAAACAATAATTTTGCATTTACGGGTCAGTGTCATGAATGAGTTATAAATCAGAGTGTTAAATTTACATAGCAGATAAGCTGAGATGTTCTTATTTTCAAAAATAGGAAGAGGATCTTGGAGTTAACTGGAAGATAATTGGGTTTTATTTCAGTTACCCATTACAGAAAACAAGATGGAGTTTCAGAAAAATACTTAGGAAATTCAAGAGATTATAATCTTGGAAGAGGTTGCCAATAACAAAAAAACGCCATCCGGATCTAATTTTGTCACACTGTTGGCACCCATTACATAAAAGATTCTATAGTTGCAGAGATGTAGTGAGGAAAGTCAAGAAATCACAATGTTGGAAGAAGATGCCAAGAACAGAAAATTCCATCCAGAATGAAATTCATGCATACTTTTTTTTTTAAAGATCAATACTTCAATACATTTTTACAACACCGTATTCAAAGAGGGTGAACTGCAAATTCCATTTGTAGCACTTGACAGAGAGAGCAACCTGACAATTCCATACTAGTTGAGAAAAAAAACTGTTTGAGGAACTGTGCAAATCTTATTTGGCAATAACCATGTGTAAAAAAAAAAAAAAAAAAAAATCACATAAAATGTTTAATTTTGTCCAAGAATATCCATTCATATAGAACAGGTAGTTCAAAAATGTGTTGTGTGTAGTTCATCTCATAATAGTACTTCTCGAGAAGCCATGAAAATTTACACAGTTACAGGAAGTCAATGGACAAAGGTTTATCACAGTATCAAGAGATTACATCTGTGTTGAAATCTTAAGTTTCTTAACATTCTGAAATTAAATGATACTGTAACTTGGGTATGATTAAGGCACCAAAAGCAGAATTTGTGAGAAATGGTATTCCCGTTGTTCTGTAGTATGCAAGTTCTTATTTCAAGCGTTTTTCGGAAGATTGGTATTCCAGCAGATTTCTGTGAGTTCTGATATTCATTGAAAAGTTCAGGTTGAGAGAACAGGCTGAACTGTCAACAATTTGATGAAGTTACGAAGCAGTGAATACTGGCTGTCAAATTCTTTTACTGGTTTATAAAAGTACTCTGCTGCAAGATGTTCTCTCAAAGCCTCATCCTTTATTGGGTCATAAATTAAACTGCAGAATTCCTTTGTCTTTTTAATTGTAGACTCCTTTAAATTGAAACCAGGCACAAGCCAGACTGAAAGGGAAAAATTAACTAGAAAATGTTAATGCAGAAACTTTGTTATAATTAACTAGATGATTCTGTTTGATATAAAGAAAGGAGATAAGGTGAGAATACATCAGAAATGTCATGCAAAATAGCTTGAACCATTTGTTTTGTGAGAATGAGTAGCCAAGGACCTTTGATTGTGACAGCAAGAGACATCTGCTGAAGATAAGTAACAAGTGCCAGAGTGACTGAAGGATAAAGAAGTTTGTCAGTGAGAGAGAGAGATGTCAAGGGAACATCCATTAGTGCTGTCACCAGTGTTGTCACAGTGTCATCACTTCAATATCAAGTCTTTCTTGACATATCCATGCTCTTGTCCTTGATATACCCAAGGTTTATAAATCCTTTAAGAAAGCCAGCTCAACAGAGTGACAGTTCATGAACTCATTATGATAATAGTATGCTGTTAAAATGATATTTTTTGATGTCATCAGTGAACAGTCCAGTATGAAAGTATATGTGTGTGTGTGTTATGATAATTGTATAAATGTTGTTCTTCTTTCGGCTTTTCCCTGTTAGGGGTCACTACAGTGGAACTCCAGTCCACTAATGATTGGCAGTAGATTTTTGTGGTGCCAGCTCGATGCCCAGCCTTCAACGAAGGCAGGCCCATTCACGCATGTCTTTCGAACGCCACTCGACCGCGGGGAGGACATGCAGACTCCACACAGAAGGCACTCCAGCCGAGAATCGAATGGGAGAACCTCTTGCTGTGAGGCGACAATGCTACTGCTGCACCACCGCAGCTTTCTGATAATTGTATAAATGTATGGTATGATTTTTCTAGGTGATCTAAACTATCCAGCTATATACATGCAGGCAAACCTATACCATCACTAGTGCACAAGTACAGAAATTCCTAGACTTTGTCAATACAAACACCCCGAGACAGAGTACCCACCACGGGAATAACATCTTGAATATTGTCCTTGCTAATATGGGAGCATCTTGCATAATCTCTTGCATTTCTTCATCACTTTTTAGGTCTGACCACAAAGCTGTCTCCTTCAAATAAAATTGAAACCAGAGATCCCTTCCACTCAAGGTACCGTTAGAAATTTCTTTAAGACAAACTACCTACTCTTAAGTGATACTTTGGCAAGCTTCAGATCCCCATTAAGCCCAGCTAACCACTAAATACAGAGAAACATACACCACCAGCACACTATACCAGTGTGTAAACGACTGTACAGAAGCAGCTGTACCCTGTAGGAATAAGAAAAGGGCAAACCCCAAAAACAAGTGTACTTGGTGGAACCATAACATCAGCAAGTTTACAGTAAAAGTAAAGTTAGAAGAGAAATTCCCAGACTGTTAGATGCCTTGTCAGTGAAATAAACAAACAACTCAGGAGCTTAATAAAATCTACCAAAGCCAAGTTTGCGGGTAAAACACCTACCCAAATCAAAGACAGTCACAAGGCATTTTTAGTTATGTTCATAATCAAAATCACAACACAACAATGCACTGAATGACAATACCAGCACTGAGGCTGAAAATTTAGCACCCTTACTGGCCAATAAATTTACCTGTGACTTTATCCCTTTCTCCTCTCCATCTGTACCTCAAGATACACCTGAAACTGTCTCTTCTCCAGCTATCACACAAGACCATATCCTAACAGTGCTGTCAAAAGCTAAAAGTACTGCATCTATGGGTCCTGACAGTATTCCTGGATACTTCGAAAATAGCATGAAGCACAATTTAGCCACAACCCTAGCAGCACTGTTCAGTCTTAGCCTCCATACAGGCTTTGTACCAAGTGAATGGAGAACAATTAGTCATTCCTCAGTATAAGGGAGGACCTTACACAGATCCAGGCAATTACAGATCCATAAATTCAGAAACAACAAACAAATAGTCTAAAAAGACTAAGAAAATGAAAAAAACAGCATGGATTCCACACCGATAGATTTAATATTAAAACCAGTCTTAGCGCCTTGGCCACAACAGCCTTCAATAAGTACAAAAATCTAATGAAAATACACTCCCTTTTATACATTAAACAATCAATCAATCAGACTCAGTACTCCATCTAATTAATTCATAGTCCTGAAATTAAAGTGAACAGCACTACATAATCATTTAATTTAAATACATCAAATACATGAAATACAACCACTAAAATATATATATATATTAAAGTAAACACCTCCAGTTAACTTCTTTATTAAGACCCATTGGTGATAGTATATAGAACTTCAATATAAAAAGTTTCCTTATAAAGTAAAATGTTCTTCAATAATTTATCATCCCCTTTCTTAACAAAAACTTGTTCCAAGATAGTACCCTGTAATAAATTAGCATTTCAGCTATGTGTCTCCCTAAAATGCAATGCTACCGGACTTTCTAACACTCCCCTTTTAATGTCCCGAACATGTTCCTGCAACCTAATTCTAAATTTTCTTTTTGTTTCTCCAATATAGAAAAGGTTGCAGGGACACCTAAGACAGTAAATTACACCTGATGTATGGCATGAAAAACAATTCTGTGGTCTAAACATTATACCATTTATTCTCGAGAAATATAACTTAATATAAGAACATATACTACAAGAGTAACATGGTATAGTTCCATAAATGGACAATGAAATACCTAATTTATTAGTTGGACAAACATAATATGCCTTAACTAACTTGTCCCCTAAATTCTGTCCTCTTTTATACGCAACCTGAGGAACATCAGGAACAAGTTTACTTAATTCATCTTGTAACAAAAAATTCCAATAATATTTGATAGACTCCCAAAGTTTATCACTTAGTAAATTAAAAGTAGTAACAAAATAAATATTTTGTTGTTGTTTATTATCCTTCTGTTGTTGTCTTTTAGTTGTCTTACTAGATATTACAGTCTTAGAATTATTTTTCCTAATTTCAGTGTTATTATTAAGATATTTATTATTAACTTCATAATTCATATTAGCTTTTAACAATTTTTCAATTGATTCACTAATCAACTCAATATTATAACCTCTTTGTAAAAACATATTAATTGATTTATTAATCTGTCTCTCCAAATCAAAACCATCATTGCATAATGTTGATAATCTAACAATTTCTCCATAAGGTAAAGATTTCAATGTATGAGGCGGATGGTAACTGGTACCAAACAAAAATTGGTTGCCATCCACGAACTTTCGATGGACGGTAGTAGAAATAAGTCCATCTTGTCCCCCTGACAAACAAATATCTAAAAAATTCACTTTGGTTCCAAATTGCAGACCAGCAAATTTAATATTGCCCTTGTTGTTATTAATATCTGAAACAAAAGTAGATAATGAATCAAAACCCCCTTTGCATAGAAAAATTAAATCGTCAATATAACGAAAATAGAATAAGACATTTTGTTGTACAAGTACATTAGTATAGATGTACTCCAATTCAAACTTATAAAACAAATTGTCATACATAGGGGCAAAAGGTGCCCCCATGGCCGTACCTCTTAATTGATGGTAAATCACCTCATTAAAACTAAAGAAATTATTGGATAAACAAAAACAAGTTAAATCCGCAATATAATGTGAGGTGGGACTATCTCCCAAAAAATAATATAATGCTTGTATTCCATCTTCTTGGCTAATATTTGTGTATAGACTAACCACATCTAAACTAACCCAAAACATATTGTCTGTCCAAGTTGTCTGAGATATCTTGTCAATAAAATCAAAAGAATCTTTAATGTAAGAGTCGAGTGTTTCTATAAAAGGTAACAAATAACCATGTATAACAATACCAATATTCTGAAGAAAATAATTTGTAGCAGCCACAATAGGGCGGCCAGGAGGGTTTATCAAATTCTTATGCAGTTTAGGAAGACAGTAAAAAGTAGCTAGCTGACAACTGTCTACACTAAATTTTGTATCAAGATCATTTTTACAAAAATAACCCAGGCGTAAACCCTTATCAACAAATACAGTAAATTCCTTCATAGCATTCAAGTATTTTACTTGCTCACTTATTTCATAAGTTAAGGTATCACTTAAATGTTGCATACACATATTATAACATTGAGTATAATGAAGTAAAACAATCTTATTGCCTTTGTCAGAAGGCTTAATGATTACATCATTCCTATTCATAAGATTTTTCAAGGCAAACCATTCATTCTTCGACATATTAAAACCCCAAGAACTTCTGTCAAGTACTGACAAGTTCTTGAACAGAAAAGTGAACCATTTCAGAAAATTGTATAACAGTACTATTTGTATACACAGGTATAAATTTACTACGAAAATTAACACCTTCAGTATTTAATAATGAATAAGCATTAGGAGAAGTGGAAAAGTCAACATCATCCGATAAACACGATTATCATCTATGGGTCTTAATAAAGAAGTTAATTGGAGGTGTTTACTTTAATATATATATTTTTAGTGGTTGTATTTCATGAATTTGATGGATTTAAATTAAATGATTATTTAGTGCTGTTCACTTTAATTTCAGGACTATGAATTAATTAGATGGAGTATTGAGTCTGATTGATTGATTGTTTAATGTATAAAAAGGAGTGTATTTTCATTAAATTTTTGTACTCATTGAAGGTTGTTGTGGCTGAGGTGCTAAGACTGGTTTTAATATTAAATCTATCGGTGTGGAATTACAGATCCATAAGTCTGACCAGCCTTATAAGCAGAGCCATGGAATGACTTATCATGGAATTAATCAGTCAGGACATAAGGAACCTCCAGACACTGGACCCGTCTCAGTTCTGATTCATCAAGGGCAGGTCATGCTTATTCAGCCTGGTGGAGTCTTTTGAAAAGGCCACCAAAGCAGTGAATGAAGGCAAAATGGTACACACTGCATACCTCAATGTGGACAAAGTTTTTGACGCAATTTCACACTCAAGTGTTGTAGAAAACCCAAATAAACTGTGAGTAAACCCCTATGTTACCCATTGGATGGCCAACTGGCAAACAGGATACAGGAAATCAAAATAGGGGAAGTTACCTCCGCAGAGAGACCAGTCACCAATGGAGTCTCCCAGAGTTCTATGCTGGGATGTCTCCTGTTTGGCATCTACTTTTCTGAAGTAAAAGCCAATACCAAAGGGCTCTAGCTGACTAAGTTTGCAAATGACTGCAAGCTAGGAAACGTCATTGAAACTTCACATGACTTAATCATCCTGTTGGAAGTTGTATCTCATATAAATAACTGGTTCTAAAGTCATGGACTGAAGCTAAATGCCAAAAATTGCTTTATTGTATCCTTTGGGAAGTCATCTTGCCCAGGGGACTAGCACATTGTCAGTACCCCCCTAAGAGTTGACCCAGTTGTTTGGGATTTGGGAACTTATATGGACAGTGACCTAACATTTGACCATGTGTATCCATTGTAAGTAAGTTCTTGCACAGCTTATAAACAAAGGGTTTGTGTCTAGATCTAGGGACGTTAGTATCCTTTTACTCAGTCCACATTTGGCCAGTTATTGAGTATACTGTCCCCATTGGCATGCATTTGTCCAGACATGTGCAACAACTGGAGCACTCACAAAGATACCTTACTAAAAGGATACAAGGCCTAGACAAAATGTCCTACATGGACCAACTCGGAGACCTGTCACTATACACAATATCCTACATACCACTAATAAGTGACCTGTGTCTGGCATACAGAGCATCCTCCAACCCAACACTGATGGATTTACTGCACATCAGCAAGTCAAATGGCATCAGAAGTACTCAGTCTAGGGATCTAAACCTCTGCTGCAACATCAACAGACTAGATTGAAGGGACAGGTATATCTCGCAGGGGATAATGCTGCTGTGGTACAGACCCCCCCCCATCTACATAAAACAAAGTTCATATCTGTCCATATTCAAACATAACTTGGGTTTATGGATTGGGAGCAGAAAATTTACCTCAGGACTCCCTGTATGACTAGTGGACAGAGGCTGCTCCTAAATGCTTCATCCCATGCATGAGTCCCTTCAGATTATCTATGGTATACTCCCATTTATTCTCATTATAGGTAATATATAATTATCAACCATGGGGTGAGTAAGGCCTGTCAGTAACCAAATAGGATATGTTAAGTTGGCTAGGCTTGAAATGGTCACCAAGGGCAGCTAGTCTAGTATTTATTTATTTATTTGACATTTTTTTACTGGGATAATCTGACTGGGTCAAAAAGAACCTGTTTTCAGCGGAGACCCAGGGAGAAAAGCTCCAAGTACAGACCATAATGTACAAACATTTAACAGCATCTTAGCAAATACAGAACATTTGTTCCATGTTCATATGGAGAAACAGACAACTCAGCATTTTGACTACATAGAAGGCATGCAACCTATATAAAATATAATACATGTATTCCAACATAGCTTTAGTATATAAGTATATTCCTTTATACTGTCAATAGTTGATGTTTCCGAGTTCATTTTTATGTAATATTCAGCAGCTACCATATTATTATAGAAAAGAGAAAGTTTAGTGGGAAGAAAAAGGGAAGAGTGTCAGAAGTGGGAATAGCAGAAAACAGATTGGTAATCTTGAGTAGTGTTAATGTAAAAGAGGAGATGAGAATGTTAGCTGGGAGAACATAGTACTTAGCTGTGAACCTGTAACTCAGACACATTAAAATAATCAGAATGATATTGGAGAAAACAAGTGAAGTAAAACATTGTAAATAATTTGATGCATTTTAAAGGTATTCTAACAACGTCCACCTGAAAAGTATTACATATTTTTGTTTCCTTTGAAAAATGGGTCTGTTTGCCTTGAGGCAGAACTGCCAGCTGAAGAGGTTCTTTTCCAGGTACCCATAGAAGATTGCATGGCAATTAATGCTTTCTCCCTTTTCTGGAACAAGAGTCTTATCTATGCCTTCCAGTCACTAACACAGTAAGTTTTGTTGAAGGCTGAAATGGATGAATAAAGGCTTTTTTTTAATAGCCTTTATTTGGCCATGGCTGCCTTGGTTCTTCCTGCTAATCCAGCTAAACAAAGAGGGACGAGTAGAGCTTTCACAAACCTGCAGTTTGCTAGTTCTGGAAGAAAGGTAATAGTGCATCCAAACCTTGTGATCCACACTGTTAATAGCAGGGATCCATTCACTCTGATCCTTTTCAAGGTCAGTTTCTTAAGAGGAGCTGTTGCACATCCTACAAAAGACAAGAAGACCTAGCAATAAAATTTCTGTTTGTCCAAATGGAAGAGGTTTTCCCTATGGTATGAACCAAATGACAACCTTCCATACCAAATCACAGAGCCAGAGGTCTTAACATACCTTGTAGAACTATTTCTGAGTGGTCTGTCCTGTGCTTCATTTAAAGTGCCTTTGCCTGGTTTTACCTCATTTAATTAAAAGCCAACAGGGAAGAGTAGATATTCTATTTTGGGTTATTTTGACTAGTTAATTCTAGCTAGTTTGCATCTTAGGTTAGTTAAGTTCTCTGTTGGACAATGTTGTACTTGTTTTTTATTACCTCTGTCAGGATGCTGTCCAAGCTTCAAGTCCTGATGTGAAGATTGCCCTACAGTGATGGTCTTATGGATGAAAGGTCATTATGACTGATCCCCCTTTCATGGCAAAGGGGATATCTGAGCTGGCACTCACCAAGGTTGTTCACTTGCTGGTTTTCTATCCTTTCCCAAAATAAGGGTGAATGGATTTTACACCTTTGGATGTTTGTAAATGTCTGAGGCATTAACCTTCAAGAACCATGGTATTCAGGTAGTCTGAACAGCAGTTGCATTCTTTATTCAGGCAGACAAGGTAAATTTGTATTTGTCTGGCAGTTGGTGCAGAGGATTAAGGCTGTAAACTGTAGTTCCTGTGGTTTAAGGTTTGATTCTGTCAGCCCTCTTTTGCCTACTATGTGACCTTGAGCAAGTTACTTGACCAGGCAGTGTTTTAGAGCAACTGAGAGTTTGGGCTAGGCTCATCAGTGTTTCCCTGGACTGCAAGTGTAGTAACTACCTATTAACCAATCTAACCAAACATTGTCTAAATGGCTAGCAACTGCATCACCCTTTGTTTCGAGTGGAGGATACCTGGAGGTGCTTGTTTGAGCCAAGTGTACCAGGACAGCAGCCATCACAACAGCTTTCTTTAAGAATTTATCAGCTCAGATGTGTCTGTGAGGCATCCACATGGATTGTACTGCACATCTTCAGGTAGTACAAGTTGGATCTTCAGTGTAGGAGCAGAATAGACTGTCCTATAGCTGCCATTCTTTACATGGATGTAAAATCAGCCAAGGCAAATATAACTATGACCTAGTGGTAACCGATGCAGGAGTGAATGACCCAAGATACTCCACAGAGGGACATGCACAGAGCAGTGATAGAACTTACTGTGCTTTTGTTAGGGACAGAAAAAGACACTGTTTTTGTAGCATTTTGCGTTCAGCAAGAATGGTGCCAGGAAACCAAGAAAAGATAATGACTTCAGTTATTGGCTAAGTAGTCAGTGTCATTCTGAGGGGAGCCAGTATATGCTGGCTTAGGATGAGATGGTAGATAAGACTTTTTGTTTCACCAGGGATGAGTTAACCCTCACATACCTGGGTGAGTGCATACTGACTAAAGCCTTTGTTGACCCTGTAGTCTAATTTTTAGGCAGTCTCCCTACTCGACATTTCTACATAGCAAACTCAAACGCAAATTTAGACATTGTCATGGTAGTGCTATTGCTTGTAATCTAAAAAGAAAAATGTCAGAACTTCAGACTGTCTTGCATCTTGAAAGCATTCATATTTGTGTAGTTACTGACACATGGTTTCGGTATCATGACAGCACTCCCTCAATAACAGGGTTTAGCAACTGCCATTCCTTCAGGCCCTTTGGTAAATGTGAGAGAGTATCAATCTTTATTAGAAACACCGTCATTTAACATATCTGTCTGTCAGAAACACCGTCATTTAACATATCTGTCTATCAGAAACACCGTCATTTAACATGTCTGTCTATCAGAAACACCGTTATTTAACATATATGTATCGGAAACACCATCATTTAACATATCTGTCTATCAGAAACACCATAATTTAACGTATCTATTGGAAACGCCATCATTTAACATATCTGTCTATCAGAAACACCATCATTTAACATATCTATCGGAAATACCATCATTTAACATATCTGTCTATCAGAAACACCATCATTTAACATATCTGTCTATCAGAAATACCATCATTTAACATATCTATCGGAAACACCATCATTTAAGATATCTGTCTATCAGAAACACCATCATTTAACGTATCTATTGGAAACACCATCATTTAACATATCTGTCTATCAGAAACACCATCATTTAACATATCTGTCTATCAGAAACACCATCATTTAACATATCTATCAGAAACACCATCATTTAACATATCTGTCTATCAGAAACACCATCATTTAACATATCTGTCTATCGGAAACACCATCATTTCACATCAGACTACCTGCAACTGTAACTTGGAGCTCTTGGAAATCAAAAGCACCCTTAACAAATCCAGCTATTACTTCATTGATCGCTACAGATCCCCATCAATGTTGGATTTAAGGTGTTTACCTCACAGACAAGAGATACTGGGTTTAGTTCTCACTATGGGGAATTAGCTATGCTTAAAATGGTCCACCAGAACAGTTAGCATAGTACTAATCTATGAAACTTCTGCCGGCTCCTAGATATGTGTTTAAGTCCCAGAAGTATAATTTCTTTTGATTGGCAGTGGTTATAGAAATTCTTTTATACACCTGCTCTGTTTATAAGGATGCTCTTAACATCCTCTTCTAGCTGCTGGAGATGTAACACTTCAGAGTTAGAGAACCGTTTCACAAGTTTTGAAACTGCAAATTTTTAGACTAATTTACAAGGGGGATTTCATTTAGCACTTGAAATAATAGTGGGCATCAGGTCCCAGTTAGTCCTGATACCTTTTTGATTGGTCATTTTAGTGATGCGCACTCAGATATTACAAAGTGGGCTGTCTTAGAGCTAATATATCTTGTAAAAACAAACTCACTTCACTAAAAGGTGAACCCCCCCCCCCAACATTGTGACCTTAGATTTAATTAAATTATTGAAGGACTTGAGAGTTAGCTCCAACACTTTTTTTTTTTTTACTTCACCCTTTGTCAAACAGTAAATTAGCTTTAATTGATAGGCTTATGAGAGATGTAAGCATATAAGTACAGAGTAACTTTAATGTTGACAATTTCTTTGTCAAAGAATGTTTCCCAATGACTGACTTCTGGGTTAGTGCTGTATCTGTTGCCTTCCACTCCACTCAGCAAACATTAAATTCTTAAACTTTGTTTTTGTTGTATGATTTTTTTTCTGTAATTTAGTTGAAGTACTTTAATGTGTGTTTGTTTTGGTGTACTGTTTGGAAATAGTATTGATGAAGGCTGCATACCCCTGCTGCTTTTACCAGCTTTGAGATTACCGCACCTTGGATTAGAGGGGATAATACCACAAACTCAGACTTCATGTATATTCCTTAACATTCATGCACTCACTTCTGCTATGTTGCTGAATACTGTAAAAGTCCTGAAAATTTCCAGAGGTATCCAAGTATACTCACAGAACTGTTTTCTCTTTTATGTTGCTTACACAGTTCAGATCTCAAACCACATCCAAGTAATTAAAAAAGTATCTGCATTCGGTGTCTAAAGCGGTGACTCCACATTAGGAATCAGGAGCTCTGCCAGCATTGTCTTTATTGTTTGGGAGAGGAGTATGACATGGAACATGGCCATATGTTCCAGTGTTTCAGTCCAACCACCAGAAGAGATAGGAGAAAGAAACTCTTGGTATACCTTGCTTCTCAGAGAATGTAGGCTTTTGAGAATGTTCAGTTGCAGAGAATGATGGGAGGAATTGTTGCACAGCCATCAGTCTATGCCACAATACCTTCACAGGGCTGGATTGTAAAGGGAAGACATTGTTCACACCCTCCTGGGTTTAAGTCTGTCTTTGAGATGGCCTCCTAGTCTCTATGTATGGGGTCTATATCAAAATCACAAAAGACGGAAACTGTGAATACAAATACATCGACACATAAAGAGCGAACTACCAGAAGAGTGAACCACCTGTTGAGCGAAAGGCAAAACATCAAATGGATTTATTTGGCCAGCAGTGCGATTCTGGGGATAAGGGAATATACCCTTTCCCCCACTGTGGTGCAATCTCGGAGTTGGTATATTTAAGTAGGGTGTGTGTGAGGGAGGGGCACAGGGGGGCTTGCCCCCCTGCAAAAGTGTGTTATGTTACTTTTTTGTACCTAATAACACAGGCTAGAATAACTCCAACAAAGTTTAATGTGAAGCACTTTTCGTTTTCCACCTTTGGAAGACTTCGTCAGACAAAAGAAAAAAACTTCATACACAGTTTTAAAATGAGAAAGGCGCCAAAGCAATGCACAGTAATTGGATTCAGCCACCATTCAATTAACTAATTAAATACTAAGTTAAATAATTGTGTTCTGCATCAAAAACCTTTTTTCTTGTGTTAAAAGAGCTCATGTCAGCAAAATAAGATCATTCATTTAAAACTTCTGTTTAAAACTTTCATTTTAAAAAACAAAATGCAAAACTGTACTCTAACATAAAGTACAGAAATACTGAATGAAAAGCATAAATGTAGGAAAACATAGTTATAAATATATGCTTGGAGTGTAAAAGAAGAAAAGAACATAATAATAATAAGTATAAAATGAGTACAAATATAACAACAGACTACTGCTCACAACACCAAGAGATGACAGTGTCTGAAGCAAAAATGTCAGTAACTATGGACAGGGTGTCAAATACCTAAAAGTACAAATACGTACAGTAAACTGTGTTCTAAGACCTTAGAGGATCTGTGTTCTAAAAATGTAAAAACAAATTTTTAGTACTAGACTATAAAAATGTGCAAAAGAACTCAAGACGAAAAACAGGAATAAAGTACAACAGTTGCTACCTTTTGCTAACATGAAATTAAATACTGTATGTGTCACCTCAATAGACTTCTCACCTTCAAAATACAAGTCAAAGATGTGACCTCATTTAAACCAGGGGGAGTGTAGGAATTCAGCCTAAGCTGCCAAACAAGTTCACGTTTCTCTAACAGTAACTGATGTGGTCCACCTTTTTCATTAACCACTACCAACCGCACATATCATATAAGGAGGAAGGGTAGTTCCAATGCCCTAGCGAGACACTAACATGAATCCTACCCATGCTTTTTTGTTTAAAGTGATAGATCAGGTTGTGGTTGATGAAAAAGGTGGACCACATCAGTTACTGTTAGAGAAACGTGAACTTGTTTGGCAGCTTAGGCTCTTACTCTGCATACAACAGGTCTTGATAACATAAAGAAGGGTCCATTGGGTTTTCCATGGTTTGCTGCTTAGGCCTTAAATTCAGACAGTAGAACTCTAGTTGACCTGTAGTATATTGTGTCTGTATTTGTGTATATATTAAATTTTAGATAGCTCATAGATGAAAAATGCATGTCATATGGTTCCCCTCTTTCTAGTAGTCAGTTATAGTAAAGACTTCACAGAGACTAGTCGTGCATCTAGGTTGTTTTTAGACTTTTCCGAGTATTGTGACAGACATTACAAATGTTACATGGTGTCAGAAGTGAACAGGTCTGGTTATTTTTTTTTATTAGTTCTTTTGTGAAGAAGTATAATTTGCAAGTCAAAATTAATTGTTTCACTAATTTAATTGATAAAAACATCTCTGTGTGTTTCAGTGTTTCCTGGGAAGTTGGTTCAACTGCTGCCAAAGACTTTACTGCAAATGGAGTAACTGTGAAATCTGAAGGGGGAAATTAATTGTTTTTAGCATAGAAAAAAACTTTCAGTTATTTTTTTCTTATTCTTTATAGGAAACCAAATTTTAATGGAAGATGTAGATTATTTTTTATTTAGCTAATAAAAATACATAGCTGAAGGGCTTTAGTTTGGTGAGCTTCGTGATTCACTGAATAGGCAAAGTATTTTATGGAGTAAAAAATGATTAATCCAGTGGTGGGCTGTTTAGAGAAGCATACCTGGCCTTACCTACATTTCTGCAAAATGAGTGAAATTACAAGTGCACAAGTAAAGGAATTAACTGAGAAAGTGGATGTTTGTAAGAATGTGAAAAAATTATTGTAAAGACCTAATACAGTCCAAGCACTAATGGCGATAAGAGAGAGAACCATGAGGTACATAGAAAGTACACTGTAGATGATATTCAAGCCTCCTGTACTTGATATAACTGTAAACAAGCATGAGAGGAAGGAGTATTCACCTTTTAATCAGTTTTTGTAGAAGCAGTGGTAAAATGAATCACTCTGTATAGCTGTATACAAGAAAAAATAAATTTGAAATGTTAAATGTTATTGGATTAAAACAAGAAAACTAAAAGTTTTGGGATACTGTTGAAGTATAATGGAAAACATAAGTCACATCTGAGAATGTTAAAGGCAGAGCGAAAGAGATTGTGTGTTGGCCAGCTGTGTCAGCTCAGAAAGAGAAAATGGTGCAAAACTATGAAGTGTGCAATATTTACCCATATCAGCAGTCCAAATGAAGAGACGTTTCCTTACATAGTGCCAGGATATCCATAGTGACATGGATTTGTTCCGTTTTAAAAATGCAGTGTATCTAATATGCGTACATTACTTTTCCTATTACGTTGTAATAATTAAATCAACAAACTGTAGAAAAGGCAGTGTGATAAGTACATCGAATCCCCTTTTCTTAGGACAGGGTGTGTTCCACATTCTCATATCAGACAAAGGTCTGAATTAGGAGACCTGATCGGCAGTGGAAGTTCAAGCATGTTACTTTAAGGCACTTCTGAAAAGTGTATATCAGAATAGCAAGTTATTAGGTATAATACAAGTTTGCTGTTGACCCTTCAGAGTCTTTGTTTCATTCATGTATGGTGCCCAAGCACATAACATGCATATCCCATTACAGTAACCTGCTTTTCACAAAGTGTGTACCACTATATAGTACACTTTTTCCTTTTTACAAAAGTTACTAAGGTATTACAAGTACATAATGATTTAGCAACATTATCTCTAGCTTTTTGGAATTCTGCTCTTATCTGTGGACATTGTAGCACATCGTGGCTAACAGGGTAACATAATACACTTTAGAATCTCAGCTTTTATTATGTACATTGTCTGGTCTAGTTCTTGCTGTAGTCTGATACTTTGTACTCATATGTACAGTCGTTGACACAAATTAACTAACGGAATGGATCATTCTTCCATATACGAATATATGGATTCCACATCTGTTCTTTGGACCTGAATTTTCTGAGTCTGTTCACTGGCGTGAGAAGTAAGAGGCTGTTGTAGATTTTGATCTTGTTTTCAGTGTTTTACTCTTCATGCATAAATGCATCTTCTAACCTCAAGACTTTTTCTCTGTGAGAAGGTGGTATGCTTGATTAAGTAATCTAATCCTGGCCTGAACTCAATTCCTTGAACTCTGAATTAGCCATTGTGATCCAATACATCCTGCTGTGCATGTATGTTTTATATATATATATATATATATATATATATATATATATATATATATATATATAAATATGTGTGTGTGTGTGTGTGTGAATATTGTTTGTTTGTTTTTGACTGACTTGGTACTCTCACCTTATCTATTTTTCTCATTTTGTTATTTCTGTCTTTGCTGATTTTTAAGCAAGTGAATATTACTTCCTTGTTGTTTCATGACTGACTCAGTGGCAGCAGATATCTGCTAGAGAAGGATTATAAGTAAGTTAACTTATTTGTAAGCCTTCTTGTCGTGTCATTATTGATTTAGAATGTTTCTGTATTTAAGTTAAATTTGTAATCCTTGTCATGTGTCGTTATTGATTTATAGTGTTTCTGTATTCCAGTTTAGGCAGCAATCTGGTTTACCAGTAGTGCTACACTTCATAAGATTCTTGAAAGTTTGTGAGGGAATAAATTAGTTAACATTGACAAAGGTTATGATTGAGAAAAGATTAACTTATAAAATGAAAAATACTTATCAAAAACATACTAGCCTGTTGTAATAGAGATGCCAGATATGTATGTAAGCTGTAAAATTAGCATGGAGTACTATTATAGGATATTTATAGCTCTAAGTACCTCTGTAAAAAATGTTATTGTAACCATTATCAGTAAAGCAAGTACATTTTTTAAACAGACCTTGAGTTGTTTCTTTCCTGAACCAAATATGATTGTTTGCCTTTCTAATTTAAGATGGCATAGCATTCCATGTGGCAGGAACAATCTGAAAATGCTGTCTCAGCTGTGGCAAGTTTAAAAGGGGTGTTTAAAGAAGTTGTTGCCATGATTATGCAAAGATTAATTAGATGAGTGTTTATGCAATTGATTATTTAGTGACAGGAGCACTAATGTTTGTGTAACAGTTTGCAAGTTAATAAATTTAGGAGAAAAGTGACCCTTGTGGTGATAAGTAGCAACTTGTTATAGTGGTGTTCACAGTCATAGGCTAGGTGTAAAGAACCTAGGAGTTTTGTTTTCTGTGGTTTCTAGTATGACAGGAGTTGAGTGCAGTGAGTATGGAAGGGCTAGCTCAACTGTCTAATGGAGTCACTTCATTTTGGATTTTTGTTAACTGTAGAGTTCAGAAATGACAGTGATAAGCAGATATGCCAATTATTGTAAACTGGGTAACTTAATTGCTTCAGTAAGTAGTGCCATATTTCTCCCAAGAACATCTGCAAAAATACATACCTGGTACAGTAGTAATGACTTTACCTTTAATGTCAGTAAATGCATCATTAGATTTGGCAAAAAAGGACATCAGGTACGATCACCAATCTTTAAAATAGCACCATCATTAAATATTTAGGCATATTGATTAACAAATGTTTAAATGCTGACCATTTTATACTTAAAGTTGTAAAAATGTATGTTGTAGCTCATTTAATTCTGATGTGCATGTTTGGTCATACCAAGGAGATAATTCTAACACTGTATAATTCACTGAATACAGTATTAGATTTTGAAGCCTTCAAACAGGCCACCTGAAAAAAAAAAAACTTGAAAAGATGCAGTCCCTCGGGAGAAAAATCATAAGGTTGTAAAACAGTATATTCAGTAAAGCTTCATGATATGTCATCATATTCTGTTTTCTTCTAAACTACTTAGAAGTGTCTTGTGCCTGTTTTATAATGCAGTCTCTGCTCTAGTTCTGTCTGAAAATCCTTGCCTGGAATGCAGTACTTGGGGTAACGCTTACACTTAACTTAGGAAGTTATGACTCATAACAAATACTATTACTACTAACAGAAAAACAGTGTTAAATATGTTACCAAGTGTAGCAGGTTTGAGAGCGTTATAATTCAAGGCAAACCAAAAGGATTGTCACATCCAGACTCTCGTTAAGTGAAGTTAGAAATGCTTTATTTATAATTAATTTGCAAATTGAGCATTATTTTGCTTTCATAGTATAACACTGTTGTCTGTGTTGTAACCTAATGAATGCTGGGTGCTATATTTTTATTTTGTGGCTTTACTTTTATTATTTCCAGTGTCTGGTCTGCCTGTTGCGTACACGGTAGTTTAATCTGTGAACTTAATTATTTAAAGGTTCCTTTTCAGTTCACCAGGCAGAGTTTAGTTAACCTGATGAGAATTTAGCAGTGGCCAGTCACACAGATGGCCAAGTTTGTACTGGATACCCAAAATTGTCCATGCTCAAATCTGTAGGTTCTTTCACCTTTTTAGGCACTTTAAATAGACCATCTATATAAGAATGTTTATGATGACATTGTAGTTTCCCAGTACAAATGTTTACAAAGGGAAGAACACGTATTCTCGTGCTGAATCTAGTAAAGCATGGAAAAATACTCATTCATTTCATATCAAATAAAGTTTAAGTTAATACTGAACTATTTTTAATGTCTCATATTGTCTGTCATTGCTATTACCTAGTCATCTTCCCCCACTAACAAGTTAAATCAGTAATTAAGCTCTTTTGTATGCTAATGTGATCCCCTTGGACTCAAAAGAATCACTTTTAGGTAACTTACTTACGTACGTACAGCACCCCACCCTGATGCAACAGATGTGCTGCATGGTTGACAGGGTAAACGTATTTTCATCACTTAAGTTTTCCAGAGGGAGAATATGTACTTGAAATGCCTGACAAATGCTGTGTATGTATAAATAAACTAAATAAAAACAATTTATACATAAGGGCATATCTCATCCGGATGTAATGACTGACCTATGACACTGGGCAGATGCATATAATGGTAAGCACTTCAAGGTTCATAGATTAGTTCATAGATTAATACTAGGCTAACTGCCCTTATGGGCCATTTTAAGCCTAGCCAATTACCCCATGTCAGAATCACACCCTGTACCCTTGTGTCTGTAAGGTAAACACCTTAACCATTATGCCAACCTCCCAATTTAGGTAATTATTAGGCTAGCTGCCCTTGCAGGCCATTTGTAGTCTATCCAATTTCCCTTCAAATGTGAAGTCTGACATATTTCTTTGCAGTAACATAGTATGTTGTGTTCTGGTCCATCTTCACCAGAATCATCAGGATTTAGACCATAGGCCTTAGTAATAGCACATTAGAAAAAAAAATTCCCAGGCTTTGCTGCCCCTTGAGCTCATACAGAGAAATGTTCTTGGGCTGTTTTCTTTAA